>NC_051156.1:137423510-137496122 GCF_013339745.2 Dermacentor silvarum
AGATCGTTATCGCATGACGAGAGCGCCAGCGCAGAGGACCGTGATGACGGGAGCGTCTGGTGGTCGGGGCCTGGCGTGGTGGTCAGGAGAGCGAAGTTCCTGGGTGATAAAGCCCAGCACATCCACTAAATGTAAAGCGGATTTATTATACACAGAGCCGCTGACGAGTGAAGCGATTCACCGAGCAAAGTCTCCGAGATCGAATAGCTGCTGCGTGCGGTGCGCCTGTATATAATGCCACTGCTTCTGCAGAGCCGCTCTTCGTCTTCATTGCAGTATATTTTTTTGTTGAAATGTGTGGCTATTAGCATTGAGGGATCATGTGTCTTGTAGTTATTTAAACGACAGGCTCTGTTGATTACCGATATATATGCTGTCGATTCGCCTAGCCCCCGATATGCCGGATGGTACGTCTCGAACTCATTTCCTAGGGCACGACACCATTGCGATTGTGGCACTTACGGCAGGAGTGCTAGTCGTACACTGTGACAATGCGTAACGCCAGAATCGCTCCCCACGCAAATCTGAGACTTAGTTTGCAATCTTATTGTGGCATTGTTTTCGTGCACACTATACTATGTTGTAGAGCAGCAGTTTGTAACACTTGTATAACCTATGTCACATAATACAGTTTAACAACGTGGCCCGCCATCTTCATTTGACGTTACCTGAAAAAAAAAAAGGTCTTCAAAATTGTATGTGGGGAATTAAATTTGAGTAGTGACCAATCTGAAGACTATGAATGGACGATGGCTCATAGACAACACACTTTAATGCAATTTAGCATTCTTAGCTTACTTACCCCCTTCGTGCTTTGCATCGCGTTTCTAGCAGTAAGAGAGGAGCCAGGCTGCCTTTCAACCACGGTGTAAGAATAAGGAGAGGTGCTGACACTCTCCCCCCAACGCGCGCAAAAGCGCCGCTCGCTCGCGTCCAGATTATGTTCGGCTTGGTTGCAGCTGGTTCGGCGCCGTCATAGAGGGCGCTGCGGTATGCGGTCCCAGCCTCGGCGGCAAGGCGCGTGCTGCCGCTGCTTCGTCTTCCTGCTTGCATGTGCGGTTGCGCTGTTTTGAAGGCACGATTTTTGTTCGCGTTCGTTTCATGAGCTTGTGCTTGGGTATTGTCGCCACGGGCCCTCGACGAAGGTGGCAGCGGCCTTCTGAGGGGCGTTTGAAATGGCTAGAAAGTGCTTCGTTCCGAACTGCAATTCTGGATACCTGACTTGTGCGGAGCGTGTGCCTTTATTCAAAGCGCCGTCCGACAGCGGTCGTCTAGAACAGTGGCGCCGTGCAAATCTGATGGCAGACCGAACTCTAACGCCTACCGACCATGTCTGCACCAGCCATTTTTCAGAGGATACGATATCGATGGCATATTGTCACGACGTCGAAAGCTCGAGGGACAAACGAAACGCACTTGTCGGCAGAGGCAGTAACAAGAACGGACGGTTTTAAAATAGCGCGCGCTAGTCACTGCTTCTTCTTCTTCTTGCTATGTTTTTCATAAGTGCCGATGTGTCTTATCCCATTGTCATCGCCGCGCTAGACACGTGGCAATATTACTCGGAGCGCTCGATAGAAGGATTCCCACCTTATTTCCAAACTGTCCAGAGAACCTCACACGGTCAAACAAACCTCGAAAGCCGCTGCGGAAGAGAGAACCTCCTGTGTGCCGCAGTAGATTGTGCAAATTTTGCTGCATGTAAAAGATATACACTGGGTGGTTTACTATCATGCACCAAGATTGGAAAATATGTAAATGTCACGTAGCTGGACAGAACCAAGGTAATGTCTGCCGTCGATTGGAGATACTCAGATTATTTTTTTATTCCGCTTAATTACATAATTATTTTCATAATTGATTAATCAACTCTTTTAATGCTATAATTGGATAAAAAGTATGAAAAAGAGAATTGTACAGCAGCGTGGAAAACTCCCAATATAACTTTCTGTTGCTCAATACGTGATACATAAAAGTGTTTTCCGAGCGTGAACGAAACCCGCGAATACAGCAATATTTCCGCGCGACTGGCCGCTCGAGGCACTTTGCGTGTATTCGTGAGCTTCTTTCATGCTCGGAAAAACACTTCTACGTAATGCGTATTGAGCAATACAAAGCTGTATCGGGAGTCTTTGATGTTGCTCTACAATTTTCTCATTGACACTTTTTAATCTAATTATAATAATTGAGAAGTTGATCAATAAATACGACTAATTATCTAATTAGGCGAAATGTAAAAAATAACCGAGTATCTCCAAGGGACGGCAACAACATTACTATGGTTCTGTCCAGCTACGTGACATTTGCATATTTTGAAATATTTGTGCACCCTGTAAAATACTGCTGTTTTCTGTGCAGATGTGTGCCTGATTTTCAAATTTGTTCCATCCTGGCTACTGAATTTTTTTTACAATGCGCGTGCATATCACACGCTTGCATGTTTTTATACATTTTTCCATTGTGGGAGTGTATGAGACCGCAAGCTTCAGGGGCGGTTATCACCTATTAAAATTATCGAGCTGCTTCATGGAGAAGTTTTTTCGTATTGTGTCTATGCAAAAAAAAAACGGTCTATGGGATTATTGTGTGGTGGGTGTAAGTGTATTTGTGGACAGGCTGTAGCATGCATTGTCAAACACGCTTACATTGGCACATTGTCATATGCAATTTAAGAAAAAAGAAAGTTACCTCTTCTTTTTTAGATCCTGCAAGAGTCACTCAGTCCTCAATGGACGAAAGCCCAATGAATAATATACACGGTCTATGTTAAGTGGAATTGAAATAAAAAAGGCATTTGCTCAGGTTTTCATCAGTAAACTGTGGTAGTGATGCTCTAATTCAAGATAGACGCCTGCCTTCGTCCCGCCTATTAAATTCCCATTTGAAAGAGTAGCTGATGTGCATTCTCATCTTAAGTTCTAGCCATGAACATCCACTTTGCTCTAGTGCATTGCATATCGGAAGCTTGCGCCGTTTCATTTCTTAATTTATATCGCGGCCACATTGAATTTGCGCAACGATGATTGAACGGTTTTCTGAGTGTGAATGGAAGCAGCGATAAGCATGAAATACATTTTCTGGTGCAGTCACTATTTTCTTCTGATCGAGGGGTGGTAGCACGTGGGCTAACACTTTCGTTTTTTTATGCTTGGATGAACCGCTAGACCGGACGAAACAAATTGCGCGCGCGAGGGTAACTTCAGTGGGCTTTGAGTGCGGCCCGATTGATCCGTGTTGACGTCATCCACGCCCTGCACAAGGAACCTTCATGTTAGCGAAGCCCGGTACACTTATCACTTTAATGTGAAATAACGATTTTTTTTCGCGCTTTGAGATTTACTCACTCCACTACGAACGAAAATTTAGCGGAGACAGAGGAATGCCAACCGCCGGCGCCGCTAAGCTGGGACCGCTGGCCGCGGCGCCCTCTATCTGCTCGCAGCAGAGCTACTCGGTGCGCCCGCACGCGGCCGAACATAATCTGGACGCTCGCTCGCGCGCAGTGTCAACACCTAAATATTCTTCCACCGTGCTTTCAACCAATAGATCTCGCGATGGCCGATTTAGACCAGCCGAATGTACCATCAAAAAGCCTTTGAAATTAATCCCGGGCTGGGCAGAATCGAACCCACTCCCACGTGTTCCGCAAGTACAGCAACCCGACGCTTTAGCGAGCTTTGCCATGAATGCATAGGGTATGTGCCGCTCTTCGATGATCCTCTCGCCGTCTGCGGGTCACTGAGTATGTGCCTTTGGGTTTACGCTGACGCTCCATGGATTTCGGAGGCCATGTGCATGCTTCACGGTGGCGCCGCTAGATGTCACTGAGTGTTCACAGGGAAATCCCGAGAGAGGCGCCCCGCTGCAGTACACGCCGCATACACAAGGCGTTTCGACAATGTCAATACGTAGTGTTGCTGTATTACTTCAATGCTAAGCTAATTACCGTCGACAGCCATGGTGATGTCTAATCTGCCGATCTTTCAGAGGCGAAGCTCCTTAGGGCCGAGCCTTGTCCCTCGTCCGTTGTCCGTAGCTCTCTGGTTTGCATGGAGACTGCTAGGGGCGCTGCGGTGCACAAGGGCTACATAAGCGCTCTATATACTGTACACATGTACAGTATATATGTATGTGTGTGTGTATGTATGTATGTGTGTGTGTATGTATGTGTGTGTGTATGTATGTGTGTGTGTGTGTATGTATGTATGTATGTGTGTATGTATGTATGTGTGTGTGTGTGTGTATGTGTGTGTGTATGTGTATGTATGTGTGTGTGTATGTATGTATGTGTGTGTGTGCGTGTGTGCGTGCGTGCGTGTGTGCGTGTGTGTGTGTGTGTGTGTGTGTGTGTGTGTGGTATATGCACGCCAAGCTCCGGTTTTCGGAAGCCGACTTCTGGCTTCCGGAAAACGCTTCCGGCGTTTTGCCCGAATGATTACCTGGTGCTTCGCCCACTCATCTTCATTTACTTCGTGGATGTGCGGTGTTTTTTTTTCCATTGTAGAGCGGCACATAACTAGTGGCAGACACCTAGTTACCCAAGTTGGCGGCAACGATGTTCATTGAAGAGCGGAACACGCCTGCTGGCGCATTCCCAATGTCCCGAGTTCGTATGAAAGCGGTTCTTCGAAGAGCAGCACATAGTGGTACATAGCCAGTGCTGCAATTCGACGTCAAAGAAGGTGATTAAAGAGCGGAAAACGCGCGTCCCTCGCGTGTTTTCACTTGCACATACAGCATACGGCGCGCGGTGACGATTTCATCGCCGTTGGACTTTATACGGAACCTCACGGTGACGGCGACGCAGACCACATAAGTCCAAGCGGAGTGTCCATATAATTGCTATCGCAAAAAAAAAAAAAACGGGACAACTCAAAATAAAACATTTACGGCCTTAGAAAAGCGGTGCTTTCGAGCCCGTTGCTGTACGAAGTGCCTCCTACCCAGGAAACGATGCTGTTCATCGTGGGCGTCGTCCTCCTGGCCCTGGCCATGGAAGGTACCAACATATACAGCCGTATGGCGCTCGCCATCCTGGGCGCGAGTGGCGCCGGCGTCAAGGCCGTCTTCACGGCGCTCATGGCGCTTGCCTTCTGCGGCACGCTGCTCTTCGAGAACGTCCTCGCGACGCTCATCGTGATGCCCATCGTCGAGTGCACCATGGTCGAGATCGAGAACGACGCGCTGACGAGCGCGCGGCGCCGGCGCATGCTGCGCAGGGCCTCGGTCATGGCGCGCCTCATGAACCAGCCCGAGCCCGACCGGTGCAACCCGTCGCTGCCCGCGCTCATGGCCTCGGCGCCACAGCCCGTCGGCTCGGGGGCGATGACGCAGATGTCTCGCCGCAGCAGTCGCGGCAGTCGCGACACCATGTGGACACCCGAATCGGGCCTGTCGTCCGGCTACACCAGGGGAGCGTTAGGTGCGTTGGAATAGCGCGTAGAATGACACACACACAGAGAGAGAAAAGAACAATATAGAATATTAAATGCGAAGCATTTCTTGGCGAACAGTTGCCACTTTGAGAGTGTCTGTCTATGTATCTAGCCGATACGTCTTGGTGCTCTCACGGTCGTTTGGTTAACTTCGTATGTACCAAATTTGGCATTGTATGACAAGAGTGTATGAATATAAATAATAGGTCATGACATGTGTGTCATGTAGATCACGTACCAGGGGGAAAAACTGGTGCTACCGCACCAGTAGAAATACTATGAATAGTATATGCCCACTGGTGCTGTAGCACCAGGTTTCACCCTGGTACTTGTAAGAAATCCTGCAATTGATACCCGGCAGTATACTACTTTCTCGCACAACATGCCCATTACGAGAACAAATGAATAAATCACGCATGCTACAGACGATCTGCTAGCTACGCTTTAGTTGCCTCAACGCCTTTACACCACTGTAGATAAAAAGCATGATTTGGATTGACATCTTTCTCGAACAGCCCGCACACTTTGAAGAAGCGTCTCGCGAACAGCGTTTCGTTTGTCCAAATGGTTATATCCCTGCTCAGACAACGTATGCAATGCTGTTTCTTTTCTTTTCTAATTAAAAAAAAACGCGTGCTTCGTTGCACAATTATATCGGACGTCAACGGCGCAGGTGGACCGCTGAAGTCGGAAGAAAGTCAAGTTTCGCGCTCGCAGTGCGTCAGTTCTAATCGTTTGCTTTATTGCGGTAGCAATTACATGGACACTCCAAGCGCATTTCTGCCATCACAGTCACCGTCGTCGTCGCCGTGATGTTCCGTGTAAAGCACAAACACGATAACATGGTCGCCGCGTGCCGTACTCTTTATGTGCGAGTGAAAGATTGCGAGGTTCAGCCAACGATCGCGGCTCAATCTCGGGCACGCGAGGGAGAAAACCGGGCGGAAGCGTGCCATATTCTGTCACGCAGGATGCACGGGGCGGAGGCGTTCTACGCCGGTGGCTGCTGCTTACGGCGCGGCCGCGCGGGCGCTATATCTTGAAAGAGATGTGCAACGTGAACAAATTGCGTGCCCCCGCGGGCCTAATCGGGAAGCGATCTACAATGTTGACAAAGTACGCCGTGCGCCGGTAGCTTCGTATGCACTGTGCTTTCGACGTTTAGTTGCGTTCAAGCGAGAGACAGCACGAAGATCAATTCGCACGCTGCTGCTGACGCGCTTCTTGACTGCAGCGTTTTGACAGTGAGTTTACGCGGCCATCGAGCGAGATTTGTTCATTTTACCTGTGCGCGCGTCACACCGTGTTTGTTAATTTAGTTAGTAAGCGATTGTTTCCAAGTTTATACGGCCGATAAAACTGATATAAGTACTCCGTAAAGCTGTCGGCAAATTGGCTATTGCAATCGATGCTTCGCCTTTCGGGCGAAATGCGATTTTTTTTTGTATTCTTCGCTTAGTTGCCGTATTGCATTTGAGTTAACTTTATAAGATCGAGCATGAGTGAGCCAAGTTTCTTAAAGCGATTTCATTTTAGGAAAGCGTTACCTGTGCAGCTATGTAAATTTTAGGCCAAGCCACGTTCGAGATAAGCGTCGCGCGCTCACATCCCGGCACATTCATGATGAAATGCGCAAAGCCCTTTGTGAAACTCGCGTAATCTGGGCCCCACGTTTCATTCTTGGCAATGTTGTAAGAACTTCTATGTATTATGCGTGACCTCCGAGATCGCAATGGTGTACCAGTGCAATATCACAGGCCAGGGATATCAGCGGTATCCAGCGAGAATGTTCTATGGTGGCTATCAGATGATCACGAGCTAAAGCTTTCTCTTAAAGGGGTTCTGAACCACCCCCCTCGGGCTTCGTGAAAAAACGCAGTCCGCGGATTGCATGGGCTGCTGAACGAATTCTGAGGACTGAACCAGTTTCGAGATATTAATTTTCAATCTGTCCGACGAATTGCATGCGCGTTCCAATTAACTCTGTGCTTCAATGCATAAAGTAGCGTTTTCATAAAAAAGTTAACTGGAACGCCCATGCATTTTGTCGGACACTTTGAAAATTAATATCTAGAAATTGGTTCAGTCCTGAGAATTCGTTCCAAGTGGATACGCCTTTCGAACTCAGCGGCTATAATTCGTAGATGGAAAGATGTGCCGTAAAATAATTAATTAAAAAGTTAATTAGCGTAATTATGTTAAATAATCAATTAGGCGTTTTGATTTCTCGTGGAAGTAATGGCAGCCTCATCGACTAGTTTAGATCAAGACTTATAATTGTGCTATGTGCCACAGGCAGTTTTTAAAAATTTGGTGCCGCTAAAAAGAAACACCCTGTATAGCATATTCCCGTACGCGGCTGCTATAGGCCAATAGTTGAAATCAATGAAGAATGACGTTTGGATCAATGCGCTTCTTCCTACTGCTATTCTGTATATTTATTTAGGCACTTTAATAATAAGGCGAAAATAGAAAATAAGCGAAAATCTGCTTTCGAATTTTGATAAGAATTACGTACTTCCGGCAGAAGCCGGCTATCGTCTGCTCACGCTCGGGCGGGGCCGCCCCCGTAGGAACTAAATTTCGGCCTAATGGTTTGTTGGTGTCGTAACCGTCGGGTCTCGCTAATTTCGATTAGTTTTGAGCACTCAACTAGCTGATCACCACACTCCACCGTGGAATGTGTATCCAAAGATGGGACTTGGTGTGCCGATTCTAAAAGCAGCGCACGGCACGTGCCTTCGCAGTCATCTGGTACGTAACGCGAGCCACTCCTGGAGTGACGTGCGACACTGTTAATCGAATCATTAGAATGCTACCACATTGCAGCCACTCATATGGATATGGCTTGTGGGCCTGTTTCCCCGGACTTCGTCTCGGCTGTTCGCCGGGCATAGAAATAGTGAGGGGTCTCGCATACAAATGTGGCGTAGGTAAACAATTGCGTAAGTTGGGTCAATTACACGCAGTGTGTGAATCTTTGTACAGCATTTCACCGGAAAGATTAAACAAGAAAGCTTCGTCTAACGTAGATTCCAAGAAGAACGCTGGATGTGCCATAATCTCTTGCGTTGCCGCTGTCTGCAGGTTACCGCAAAAGGAGCAGCGTTATCACCCTGGACTTCGCCGCCAAGTTCGAGCAGGAGTCGCAGTGAGTACCTTTTATTGCAACGTGCATTGTGCGCGAGAAAACCAGAAGAATTACTTCACACGCGCGGCACGTTCGGTACTTCGCTCCTACGTTTACGTAGCCGTCGCCTATAGTGCCACCGAGCTCGTTGCATGTGAAGCCGACGTGAGAGTTGTCGGAAGTCGGGCTGAGATCGCATTCGAGAAATTTTACACAATTTTTTTTGGCTACGGTAAAGTCACTGGGACTTGGAAAATGCCGAGAACCTTTTCTTTTTTTCGACACAGTGCCGCTGATTGGCCAGTAATAGTCACGTGATAGATTCGCGCCTAAATAGTCTGCGCCCCAACGGAACGGACGAGCAGACGATGCAATCGCTCGCAAGCGCCGCATATGCGAGCGTGGGTAGATTTTGTGTTTTATGTTTGTGGGCATGAAAATTTTTTTATTGCGATAGCAATTATGTGGACACTCTAGGCGCATTTTCCCTTTCGGCCTCGCCGTGATGTTCCGTATAAAGTCCAAGTGTGGTAACATCTTCGCCGCGCGCCGTATGCTGTGTGCGCGAGTGAAAGCGTGTGAAGGTGAGCCGATGATGGTGGCTCAATCTAGTGCGCCAGAGCTCTCGCCACTGAGTTCGTGTTGAAGCGAGAGGCTGCGCGGAGGTCAATTCGCTTGCTGCTGCTACCGCGCTTCCTGACTCCATCGTTTTGACAGCAAGTGTGCGCAGTCGTCCAGTGAGATACGCACATGTGTGCTCGTTCAAGCATGACATCATGCTTGTTAATTTAGTTAGTTAGCGTAAGTTTACAAGTTTATAAGGCCGATAAAGCTACTAACCTTACCTCGTACAGCTGTCTACTAATTTGCTATCGCAATCGATGATTCGCCTGCCCGGCGAAACTTCAACTTTGTTACAATTCGAAATGTCTAAAAGAAATGTATGGGGGCTGTTCTTTCAGATCGAAAGAAACTAGGCTGAAAGAAATCGTCACCGAAAAACCAGAGGTCCGTGAAGAAAAAAAAAAGAGAACATGGCAGCCTTGTGCCACCTTGTAGAATCATAGCCAGATTACCAAGGAAGCTGTCTCTTTTGAATAGCTGTAATACATTTCTGTATCTGTAATTAAGCCATACTAAAAAAACAATATTCGCATATGCCCCATAACATTCACTTGACTTTCTGCAAATTCTCTTTCACGCATGATCCCAGTCAAACTAAATCTGGATGGCACGTTCAGCCCTTACGTGAACCCCAGACCCGGTTCAAACAAGAACCCTAAAAAGAAAACGATCTTTCATGGAGTATTTACAAGCCCTTTATTTAATTGCACACTTCAAACTATCAGTGCACATCACACATAACGTGGCACACAATCTTTCCAATTATAAAAAAATGCGACACAATCCATCTTCTTTATGACAGTGGACGGTAATGCGTTTGCCTTGAATCAATATAGCGATATGACGTATTGCTCCCGTCGAAACGAGTTATGTATGTGGCGTGCACTGCGACGGAACTCCTATTCCGCGCTTCCCAAACACCACTGGGCGCTATCTAGAGCCGCCACCTGCACGTGTGCTTCGAAATGCACAGCGCGCCGGTGCGTGCGAACGCTTAGAAACGCGTCGTGCGGCAACCGCGCTCCTATCTCGCGCTTATTTCTGGTGGCTACGCCATCTGGTGGCGCTGCCGAGAAGTTCGCGTGTGGCCTCCGAGACGACAAGCGTGGCGCGCTGATGCCTGCGAACGCTGAGAATTGTTGCGTAGCTTGCCGCACACTCGGTGAGCCATGTTGGCGAGAGGTTCATTGAAAAGCGGAGCACACCCAGTGCGTTTGTGGCGCAACTTGCTAATGCGTCGGGGTGATGTACTTGAGGAACCTTTGCGTTTCAGCATCGGAGAAATTTAAGGGATCTTTTTCATCACCCAAGTTTACATCAAAGAGGTTCCTCGAAGGCTAGCCCAGACCGAGTGGCACATACCCATTGCTCCAACGCGCTTCAAAGTGTTTCTTCGATCAGCGGTGCCTACGCAGTCCCGCATCTTACAGTTACTGAGTATGTGGCATCCTACGTGCACTGCCACATACTCAGTGACCCAAGCTGGTCCGATGGTCGGTTTCAAACTCTGTTACCTCAGCAAAAACAAACAAACAAAATAGATAGATACATGGCTAGCTAGATAGATAGATATATAGATAGCCCCCAGAAACTGCACGAAGTACCCTAAGAGTGCTATCGCAATAAATTTCGACAGATTCAACGCACATCTTGGAAGATATTTGAAGCGAAGGCTTCGTGGAGCGAATAATCATGCGCTATTAATTGGCCTTTTTCATTCCCGCATCTTTCGCGTGTAGGAAACTGGCGCGCGCGCATGTGATATCGCGCATCCGTGCAGTATACGCATTGCGACTCACGCGGAAATCGGCTCAAAACTTGCGGGCGTTGGCACCACAGAAGTCTACTTCTGATGGTGGCCTAATGGCTTAGAGAGCATCGGGCTGCTCAGTTGGGGGACCGAGGTTCGATTCCGTCATCGGGCACGTTGTTTATTATTTCGTTAAGCGTGAGCTATTTGGTAAGACAGCAGCAGTAGCATCCAGCATGCAGCCACGGTCAGGAAGGTCCGGTAGAATTTGCCAAGAAAAGTTTCACTTTAAAATTGCGGTCAGATTTAGTTGCTCAAGGTCAATTTGTTCGCATTCAATGTAACGTCTCTTAACAAACAGAAAACGAGCCTTTAGTAGTCTTTATTTTTTGCCCGTAATTACAACCACACACTTCAATTTTTGCCCACATGTCAACACTAATGCGCACTCCTCCTCCTCCCCGTCCTAGTAAAATAGTACACCGAAAAGGAACACCAAGTCAGATTAGACCGATAATGCGTGCTTTGAAAAAAAAAAAAACTTTATTGTCGTGCATTTCACAATCACCGGTTGATTATTAGAAAATAAAATGAAGGTAAAAGTTCCTTTAGTGAACTTCGAGCCGACATTGTAACGCATCCGTGAAGTCACTAGTCAGTATGACTTCACGGATATCACCATTTCATCGATCATCATCTATGTTCCGTTTGGGACCTCTATGGGGGTATTATATAAGGGGGGGGGGGCGGGGTTACAGAAGGTAAGAATAGGAACATGGTTACCGTTTCCTACCAAACTCAGCCTGTGGATTCGTTTGAGAACAGAACTAAAACAAAATAAAGCTAAGAGGCACACTGAATACAATGCAAAAGCAAATCAACAGAAAAGTCACAATGGGAATCGGCCATCGCAAAGGAAGGAAAAACACACTAAGGTCATTGTAAATTTTAGAGTTTGAGGTGATCAGTTAGCAGCCGTTTAAAAATTATGGGGTTACGCTCGTCGACAGCGCTATCCAGTGAATTGTTCCATTCTGTGACGGCGCTAGGCAAAAACGATTGATTAAAAGAAGTTGAACCATGCATGTGCTGGATGCGGCAAGAGTTAGTAAGGCGACGAGATGTACGGGTTGGTGGCGACAAGAAGTTTTACATGTAGTTGTGGGATGTTATAATGTAGTCGGCGGAAAAAAGCACATCTTTGCAATTTTCCGACTGAACCTGAATGTCCCGAATAAAGGTATTCTTTCATATATGGGCCGCACTTGCTCTGCAAAAGCTCCCGAAACTTTCCACGTTCAGTCCCTAGCTTCTTTAGAACGCAATGTAGTTAATTTTTACCTTTAAATAATTAACTAAGCCCTAGAAAACACCGTCAAAGTCCTAGACCTCATGTGGAGCTGGTGCGGGAGCTTCAATGTGGCCTCGCCATTTCTCATCCCCGTTTTCGCTTTTTCGGGCTTACCAGAGCTCTTCTCGCGCTTTGAGCGTGGTGTGTTGGTATTGTAGAAGGAAAATTTACAATAATATATGGCAAATCATTTCTTATTTTAGTGCGCCTTAAAGCTTCGTGTACGAGTTCTTTCGCGGACACTGAGATTACAGCACAACGTTTTCGGGCTCTTTTAAGTTCACTAACATCTTCGCTGTAGCGAGGCGGTCAAGGTTTGTTCGAATTAATCAGGAAGGCCGGTAAGCAGGAAATCTAAACAAACCGATAAAACAACGAACAAATAGTGCCATTGCTGCGTGCCCTTGTTCCTTTGAGTTTGAGAAGATGCACCATGAGGAACACGTCAAGATTCCTTTTTTTTAATACACACTCGGCTGCGATAGTCACATGGAGTTTCATGTGCCGGTACACACCCATTATTACCGTAGGAAGTACCTGCTGATCCGGCGAGTCCTGCTTCTGTCCGTCGCCTACTCGGCAACTCTTGGCGCCATTGGTTCGGTCTTCGGCAACCCGGCGTCCCGGGTCCTGCGCACTGTGCTTGAAGAGTAAGAGATCGGCGCCCACGGCTGGCCCTATTTATGAGGTCTCGTTTATACAATGTTGGCTAAAGTAACAGAAAGACAGGAATGACTAAAAATGAACGAGATGCCGAGAAAGCTAAAACAAAGATGGATGTATAGACTTCCTTGTTTATATTATAATTATTTGATTGTTTAGTTTGCACGGCCTTCCGAAAGACCCAACTCAGCTCTGAAGTATGCTGCCGAGTAAATCATTGAAGTATGTTAACGCGATAGCGTTAATATACCAATATACATCCGGCGTCGGCAACCGGCATGTGAGTGGCAGAGGAACTCATCCGACCACATCGACCGCGCAGGCCCTCCACGTGGTGCAACGTTTTGGTGAACAAAAATTGAATTTCTCACAGTGAAATCCGTCAGAAGAATGGTAAAGTACGACTTTATCATCCGGCGTCGGACTGTAATTTCAATGTACGAGAAA
Organism: Dermacentor silvarum; assembly: GCF_013339745.2. Lineage (NCBI taxonomy): Eukaryota > Metazoa > Arthropoda > Arachnida > Ixodida > Ixodidae > Dermacentor > Dermacentor silvarum. The sequence continues at coordinate 137,436,911 of NC_051156.1, forward strand.
ACCTAATTCTGTTACGAGGAAACTCAAACACAAACCCCTTTTCCAGCATTTTTACCAGACCTGCGCGCGTCGGGGCAATAGCAAACAATTATTAAATTATTAAAAAAGTGCTACGGCCTTCCCATTTTAATATAAGACCACTTATATTGCCTTTGGAAAAACGCCTCTCCAGCAATGCATTTCAGTTTAAAAGTGAAGCCGACTTTAAAAGGATTGGTGTAAGCTTGGGTTTTGTAAGCTGGCTTTCCCACGTTCAGTGGTGCAGTGAATGAAGCCTACTTGCCATATGCGAACGATGCGATGCGAACGGGTCCCGATAACGCTATCGCGTTCTACTCTTAAAGGCGAAGCTTAAGCGTCCTGTAATTTTTTTTTACCCCGGGCTCGTTTTAACGTGAACAGAAAGCATGGAGCAGGAGCGTTCTCAAGCTCCGCCCCTGTTTGCATGAGGCGGCCGTGGTCAGTAATCAACCCCTCGACCTCGTCATTAATAGCAGAACGCCGTAGCTAGCTTCCTAAACGAGCTTAGTACATACTGTTCTACAAGCGCTGGTTTTGATGGGACTCTGCGGTGAAATAACGGCACCAGAGTACCTTCTTCCCTGTGGTTATTGCGCCCTATAAAAAAAAGAATAAAACCTTATCTCAGGATGAAAAAATGCGTCCAATGCTTGTTCCAGCTTTCGGTATGACCCTTTTCTCCTTTTCTTGGCAGGCGCTACTCTTACGACCGGCTTACCATTATGTCGTGGGTCGTCATTTGCCTGCCTATCTCGGCCGCCGGCATCCTGGCCTGCTGGATGGTCGTGTTTGTGGTCTTCCTCAAGGAATAGTGAGAGCTTTTGGTTTCATTTTGTAACAACTATACTCGCTGAAAACCTACGAATTCAGTACACCGTCCGCTTTGGAAGCATCGCTGCATCTGTTCTTCATATATGAATCTACCTTCGAAGCCGTAGTTCCTGAGAAGCGGTTATGACACAGCGGTGTAGTTCATTGCATCCTTCGCTTGGCACCGACTAAATAGTTCATGTACAAGTTGATCAAAAATGTCGCTTAGAGATCTTGGAGAAAAAAAAGGAAGAGTACAAGAGAGAAGACAAACAAGGGTGCCCAATTCATTTATCGTTTATTTTTCACATATTGGACGGAACAGGTGGGAAAACGTCGATAAGCTTGAGATCATGACATTACAATGACGCTGCTGTGCACTCCACACTCAAAGCTTAGGCAAATACAAAAAAATTCGACAGGAAAACTATAGAAGGCGGTGGTGAGAGTAAGCGGTAGCTTTTTAGTAAAACCTGCGGAATTCCTTAAAGGGAGAGGAAGCATGCGGCCTTTCGCTTTCCTTCCTCGCCTTTCTCCGCCTTCTACCTATTTGACGTCATTTTCTGCGCCCGCCGATGATACGCATTCCTCTCTCCTCCTCCTTCTCCTCTTCTTACATGAGAGATAGAGAGATATTCATCGACAGAGCAAGATGAAAGCCTGGGGTGACCGCACGGTAACTGTCTTACGCGCGGCTAACACCTGAACAGCGGCCTCCTAGGAGTGTGGGGAAGGAGGAGGCGGGAAGGAAAGATGACAGAGACAGGAACAAAGATAGTGTTCGGAGCTGATAACTTTGCTGGCATAAGATGCTCTGTGAACGCTAGACGCGCTCCGAACCCATGGTTCCCTCTCTGCTATTTACTATTCTCGTTCTTGTTACATCTTACTGTGGTAGATCGCTGTCCATCAACCAGAAAAACACGGAAAGTAGTAAAAAAAAAAGCCTATCGCTTTAAGAAAACGCAACGCGCACTCGTGAGCTAAGGGGTCGTGTTCTCGGACGGTCACTTTCGCAGCTATCATTTTCAGTGCGCGTTGATTGGCTCGTTGAGCGAAGCCGGTTGTACTAATTGGCTCGTTGAGAAAAAACGCTCAAATTATCAAACGTGCCGTGTACTACATCACGCGAAAGTTATAGTATCTCCGGAAGTGATCTTCCAAGAATATGCCCCAGTACTATGTAGACCAGGTGTGCTATAACGTAAAGCTATATTCCAATCTGTTTCTATTACACTTCTGCCACTAGCCCTCAACGATTGGTGAAACATTTTTCGGACCACCCCTACTTCACCTGTCAATTCCTGACATCACGAAAACCGCGAGAACTTTCCATCTGATCTCGCGTGCGCACACTGATTAGTACCGAACAAAAAAATCTTTATGATTCTACGCCTTTTTCGCCATGAGCGCTCCACTATTGGTCAAAACGTTTTGGGCTGCGCCCACTTCGCCTGTCTTTGAACGATGTCACAAAACCGCGAAAACTCACAATGTTAAAATGACGTGATGCAGGTGTATGCACTGAAGATGTATTAATATGCCGAACAAAACTGTTTTTTTAATAGCTAGAAACTTCCCCGCTGTGAAAAAAAGAAAGGCTACCCACCGATCGATGTAGTGTTGGATACTCGGAGCTGTCGGAAGAATAGATTTCGCTGCATGGAATATTTTTTTTTGGTGGCAGCATAGCATTGTCTAGACCTTTCGGCACATATACGATACCGCTCTGCCTGCTCTTCTTCGCTGATGGTGCGTTTTAGCGGCGCTTTGACCCTTCCGTTGCATGCCGCCGCGATTTTCAACAAGAGGATGCGGACTAATCGCCGATGCCAGCACCGCCCTCCTCCTCCGGTTATCTACTTTCACTGCACTAGCTCGGATCGACCTTCTCCACTTGTGCGGGCTCTTCGCCTCTTGCCAGTCGATTATAGATAACAAAAAAATGTCGCAGTTTCGCCCGAAAGGCGAAGCATCAATTGCGATAGCAAATTAGTAGAGAGCTATTCGGAGTAGGGATAGTAGTTTTATTGGCTACATATGAACTTGGACACATTCACTTACTGACTGAATTAACAAGCGTGGTGTCAGTGCGCACAAGCAAACATGAATAGATCACACTCAATGACCGCTCAATGACAACCACTGCCAAAACGCTGGCAGCAAGCGCAGCCGCCACAGCGAGCGAAGGTTCGTGCGGTCTATCGCTTCAACGGAAACTGAGCGGCGAAAGCACAGCGGATACAAAGGTCCAAGCCGTGTGGAGATCGCTTTTAAGAGATGGTGTGGGCGACCGCCGCATCCGGGCGACGTACAAGCGCAGTTGTTGGCAGAGCAGAAGCTGCCGCCCCCCTCCCTCCCGCGCTGCCTTCCCGCTTTCCTCATTTCGCGTGGGAGATTGAGAGATTGACTTTTTTATTGCGACAGCAATTATATGGGCACTTCAAGCGGATTTATGCCTGCGGCGTCGCCGTCAGGTTCCGTATAAAGTCCAAGGGCGATAAAATCGTCGCCGCGTGCCGTATGCGCTAGTGAAAGCGCGCGGGGGACGTGCGCTATCACGGAGAGCGAACGCATGGCGGAAAGCAAACGCGACTTCCGTCACGCCAAAGGCCGTGCGGGTATGGGAGGGAGGGAGGCGGGGCGACGGTGTGCTGCGGCACGAAATGCGTATCTTGACACCGGGCGCAAGGGGAACTGGCCAATCAATCTCCCACGCGAAAGGAGGAAAGCGGGAAGGCAGCGCAGGAGGGAGGGGGGGGCAGCTTCTACTCTACCAACAACCGCGCTTGTACGTTGCTCGGCTGCGGCGGTCGCCCGCACCGTCTCTTAAAAGCGATCTCACACGGCTCTGACCTTCGTATGCGCTGTGCATTCGCCGCTCAGTTTCCGTTGACGCGATAGACCGCACGAACCTTCGCTCGCTGCGGCGGCTGCGCTTGCTGCCCGCTTTTTGACAGTGGTTGTCTGCGGTCATTGAGTTTGATCTATTCATGTTTGCTTGTGCGCGCTGACACCACGCTTGTTAGTTCAGTTAGTAAGCGAATGTGTCCAAGTATATGCAGCCGATAAAACTACTGTCCCTGCTCCGAATAGCTCTCTACTAATTTGCTATCTCAATTGATGCTTCGCCTTTCGGGCGAAACTGCAACATTTTTTGTTACCCCTTGCGCCCGGTTGCAAGATACGCATTTGGTTCCGCAGCACAGCGTCACCCCACCTCCCTCCCTCCCATACCCCCATGGCCTTTCGCTCGACGGAAGTCGCGTTTGCTTTCCGCCGTAGCGCTCATTCTCCGTTATAGCGCGCGTCCCCCACGCACTTTCACTCGCGCATACGGCGCGCGGCGACGATTTTATCACCCTTGGACTTTATACGGAACCTCACGGCGACGGCAACGCCGACGGCAGAAATCCGCTTGAAGTGTCCACATAATTGCTATCGCAATAAAACCTGTCTGGGTACGCAACGCTATTCGCTTTCAAAGCAAACAAAAGTGACCGCCTATAAACGAGGAAAAGCGTTCGATTGGTCTGTTGAGACAGTGCTGCGGTCACCGCCCGATGTTGCATCGGCGGTTACATATATGTGACGTCAGAATATTGGGTTAAAGTAAGAATGCTATGCCAACGCCCGTTTTGAAGCAAAGCTCTCTTCTGTCATACACATCTGGGCTTTGGAACGAGTAAGTTTCTCGCCGAATAGACAACCTATATAGAACACAGAATGTTGACCGAGAAAATAGAACCCGTAAGCACATTTCCGTTCTTCTTTGATCTCGTTCATTCAAAAAAAATTATAATAATTTGGCTACTCCCTTCTCAGTCAAATAGGTATGTGCCAATGTATACTTTGGCTTATGTAGCACGCAATTTTGGTCTACAAAGTAGTCGTAGTGAGCTTAACTCTGTTTTGCGCAACTGGCGACATACATTCTTTACATAACGACGTCTCAGAGCTATCTCTATATTACACAGGTGTCGTCACTGAAGACTGCATGAAGTTCAACGGCTGTTTTTTTTTTTCTTAAGTAGTACCTTATTATTAGGCCACTGGGCATGTAACCATTTATGAATCCTCCGAAATAGTAGGTACCACCGTGACCCGAAGTTTTTATATGTTGGGTGTCCCATCTATAACCCCTCAATTGTTTTTTTAAACGGAAGTCTTCTATGCTTTTAAACGGAAGTCTTCTATGCGGATTCAACCAGTTGCATGCTGTTAACAGCAACCTGAAGAAGCGTCTCGTGTATTTTGTGTTCTTTCTAATTAATTTGTAAAGAGTAATAACAAACGTTTTCATTACTACATTTACGGCAGACATGTCAACGTGTTACGCGTTGCAGCGACTTCGAAAACACCAATTTCAATTGCTTGCGACACCCTATATTTTGCGCGGCTCTTTTTTTTCCACGGGATACAGACGGCCAGCTAAATATAACAATATACCACGTGACCCGTTCAACATGCGGAAGAAAGAGCTTTCTTAGTTTCATCCGAATAGACGGCTTCCGTTGTTCTTGCTTTTTTTTTTTCAAACCTTGGTGTGTGATAGCTGGGACACTTGGTAAGGACACGTGCCCTTAAGTGTATAGTGGAGCATGTCGTACGCCTCGTACATCTCAGTGCTCATAGATATCTCATAGCTATTCTTCCCTTGACAAGCATCATACATCACCGTCATCCTCGTTACGTGACTGTATCGACGTCTGACAGTGGATCTTCCGATTTGGCGATTGATTTTCGGCGTAGCTTGGGAACAGTGCAGACCATAAACATAAATATTGTATGTCGTGGTGCGGGGCATAAACTTAAACATAGAATAACGTTACCCAATGCAGAATACGAAAATAAATACAATTATACACATCGAAATTAGAAGTGCGCATTTATTTAGGGATTTCACGAGAGCTTCACTTCTCATAGATTCGAACTGGGGCGCTTGATCTGAAATATCTTTTTTTGTGCTACTTTATAAAAAATTACATTAGTAATTTTTTTCTGCGTGTTTTCTGCATTACTGGTATGGCGTTTTCACATGGCTGGTTGCAAAGCGCGAATGCTGATCCGAGTGCGAAAAAAAGCGCTCTAGTATGGACGCATAAAGTCTAATTTTCCGCCAGAGGAACTCTCTAATTTTATCACCAAATGCACGGAGGAAAGACGCCTTTGCATCTTGGCCCCATGAAGGAATGCAGCCACTGCGCCAAAGGTTCGAGCCTGTGATCTCGCGCTGAACATAACAGGAGAATGCTATTAATAGATAGCCCTGATAGGAAGGTTCATTACGGCGATACAGCGCAGCCGACCGGACGACTGAAAAACACAGGACAGTCTGTCCTGCACGGCATTTGTCTTACAGTGCAGTACTTAATGGAATGATCATTTTAATGATGATGATGATGATGATGATGATGATGATTCTTGCTATTACATTCTGACTATACGGCTGCAGCAATGACGTCGAAGTTTTCACAGGGTGCGTTTGGCAGTGTCCTGAGAAAATCGTTGCTACCACGATTTAGTGACTTTAGGTGAATGGTTATGAGAAAATGTCGCTGTTCACGTTTTTTATTTTTCTCGTCACACAGCGACTGTGAAGAGGACGAAGAGACGAAGGAGAGCATAGCGAAGATCCTGGAAGAAAAATACCGCGCTCTCGGCAATTTCAGGTATAACACGCGGTGCGGAACGTGCTTTTCATAACAATGTCGTTCTGAAGCTTTGCGACCTTGCACTATCAGGCACTGAAGGTAAACTGCGCAGGTCCATCTGTGGCCCATTCTTGATTATGAGTAGCCGAGTTCCGCGTTTTACAGGGTACATTTCTCGATTAAGGGCCCATTCACACTTGCGACTAGGCGAGGTCGCGCGACCAAGTTGGTCGCAAAGCGACCAGTCGCAAGTAGTCGCAAATGGTCGCTTTTCTCGAAATGCGACCGTTTCGGGCCAGTCGCTCACTGCTCGATTTTTCAGTCGCGCGACCGCGGTCGCAGAACAGCTGAACCAATCAGATGCGAAGGACCAGGACGTCCGTATACGCTGACGCTTATTTTACGCGGCGATGACATTTCAAGCAGACGTGAACGGCATATCGTGATACATTTCGGTTTAGCGACTCGTCGGTCGCATTTGTAAGTGTGAACATCGTTCGTCTTGAGTATTTTTCTGGTCGCCAGTCGCAATTGGTCGCACGACCTCGCCTAGTCGCAAGTGTGAATGGGCCCTAAACCGGTCTACGCCTGACGTGCCACAGCCTAGTCCAAAATACATGGCGCCGTCAAGGCACGTATACAATCGGAACATCATGTAGAGGGTGTCACGTTCGTTCTGCCGTATGCGGGTGACATTTTCTTGCAGAGATCTATCGCCGGAATTTGTCTTCCCCGGCACAGTTCATGTCGTAGTTCATACATGGCAGCCAGTCCCGAGTACATGACCGGGAACTTACCGCTGTCCTCGAAACAAAGTGTACAATCATTGCATTCTAGTAGTACTAACATGTGAGGTAGGGATGTGAAGAATAAAAAAAAAGCTTGAGAAGCATCTAATGGTCCTAGTGATGCAACGGCAAATGGCAGGCATAGCGGCAATTCGCAGGAAGACAAGCAAGACAAGGCTAATTCGATATAGACGGAAGATGCCTTCGTTTTGCGCTCTACATACAGCACCAAGATTGTGGTGACGATGATTAATTTATCGGCGAAACCTGAGCGTGCTCCCAGCGTAGTTCGCTCTAGGATGCATATAGCTCCTCCGGAGATAAGAGCGCAATTGGCCACATGACTCTATTTCATCCACAGGTTCCTGCACGGGAACGCATCTGATCAATCAGGGGCCACATGATACAGCACACTATGGAGAGAACAAGTACAAATAAGTTGCGACATTATTACGGGCCCCAGACGCGCGGGCCTCTCGAGCCATCTAGCGCACTTGCGATGGCAAGAGCGCCACAAAACCGCACTCAGATTACTCTAAGTTAGGTTAGGTTGCATTTCAGCTTAGACAGAAACCGCAGGTTGGACTAGGCTTACTTGGCGGTGGTGTTAGCCGAGTCACATTATGCGTATAGGAGCGCAGTACGGTGTCTCGATCCATGCCGTGTTTCTTCTGCGCAGCAAGCTGGAGTTCTTCGTCATGACCTGCCTTCTTGGGCTTTTCGTCGTACTTCTGCTCCGCTCTACGTTTGCCACGCCGTTCGCAGTGCCAGAAGAATTTGGCATGTTGTAAGTGCAGTTTTTTTTTAATATCTATAGCTGGATAAATAATGAATGCGGGTATACATGGTTCTTTAGGCTGAACGGTTGTTTGTTGAAGGTAATGTTCAGCAGTCTAGTTTGCTTAATGCCACTTTTGGATACACTGTAAGATATTCGATAAGCGTACGGCTTTACATTCCATCCTGTCCCCTACAGGCAGCCTATACAGGATTTCGGGCCACGGCGGCCGCATTTCGATGGGGGCGAACTGCGAAAACACCCCTGTACTTAGATTTAGGTGCACGTTAAAGAACCCCCGGTGGTCCAAATTTCCGGAGTTTCCCACTACGGCGTGCCTTATAATCAGATCGTGGTTTTGGCACGTAAAACCCCAGAATTTATTTTTTATACAGGATTTCGCTACAATCAAGCACTAAGTCTTTAAAGACACCTATGCCTTTGGCTCGGAGTAACTAACAGTATGTTGTTAGCTGCAACATCAGGAATAGTCCAGTTTTAATTCCGTAGCTTTTTAATTATTGTACATACCGCAGATATGTCAGCACTATGTCTTAGCAAATATGTGAAAATATCAATTTAGTTGCCGGTCACGCTATTTTTTGCGTGTCTCCCTTTTTTTACATTCGAAAGAAATCCCACGAAAAAAAAAATCAACGCTCCTTTTTGATTTCCCGCCACCACAGTGCTGATCTTAAACCTTTGGCGAACGAATTCATTCCGTCCTTGTATAAAGTGCTACTTTGGCCATATATGCGAGATGTCGAATTTCTTCGAGATGGCGGCTACCTTCATTCCTATGTCTGGGTTGCCCTTACAAGGCAAAGTGATAGCTTACTCAGCGATTTTTATTTACTTGGCTGTGACAGTCTGATTCCTGTTGTTACAAACGGTCGTGCACTGAAACTCCCCACTAGGAGGCCATAACAAAATAAATTCTCTCTCAAAGCTGTGTAACCACATGGTTCATGCTTGGAACGCATTTAGTTTCAGTGCATTGAATAGAGATATGTAAGAAGTAAACGTGCTTGGAATATTGAATCGAACACACAATACATTTAAAGTAAGAAAATACGGTGAAGGAAATTATAATCAAAATGGCGACTACTGTTCTTGAGGGCTCTGTGTGCTGTTTGCAGGTGCATTCAAGTAGGTAACCTGAACCAGCAATGTTGACGCGCGAACATGATTTGCGTATCCCTTCTTGTCGGAAGCGATAGAAACACCACGGAACCACATGCACGTAGACCTGCGTCATATTAATGTAACGCTAGATTGGTGCTCTGTATTGTTAAAAACTGTATGTGACAACAATATAAAATTTGTTATTGTAACGCAAACATAGTGATCCGTGCCAACAGAATAAAGGAGAGCATTGGGGAAGAAAATAACCATAGAGAAATGTAAAATACGATGACTGCCTCTGAAGTGACTGTAAGTTATCACTAGAATTTATTTTACGGAAGCTTGTAAGCTTAGTAGGTGCAAATTCTGCACGCTACGATGTCTCCAACGTCAAATAATCTTGGAGTAAAGTATTTTGCTGAAACGATGTGACTGGTCCCTCGAAGCGGCTGCTTGAAAGCCACAACTGGCATTCTAGCCCACTTGGCCACACAAACACGTTCAGAATATAGCTCACTATATATTTCACCACAGTAAAATATTCAAGGAGAATGATTATCGAATGCGCAAATTCAAGAGAGACCTATTCTGATAATGGCAAAAATTTTAAATACTTGCAAGCCAACACGCTCGCCATTTAGAGTTACCCTATGAATCGCTGCCCACAGAACCTGTGCAAGAGAGTCCTAACTACGCGGCAATCCACAGTAATCAGTTCCCTCAGCTTGTGTACAGCATATAATGATGAGAACCGCGCGATCAGACTTCGCACCCTTGTCTAGCATGGTCCGTTTGATTACCACCATCGGCATCTTTTTGTTTCATTAGCAGGTGTCTCCCTTTTCCGCGAGCAATTTTTGGTATTATTCTAGGAAGGGGATGGAGCTTTCCACTCGATTCTCTTCCCTGCCACTACGGTTGGCTCGAAATGTCCCGCTTTCTTAATGAATAAACGATCATTTTGATGCACATCAATAAACCTCGGTCATTTTTTCTGTAAGCGTAACACAGTGTGGAAAATCCCGGCTCGGACGTCGTAAAATGGCTCGAAAAAAAAAAAAAAAAACACGTTAACCTTGCACTCGGCCGCGCAACGCTGGAAACAGCGAAGCTGGGCGATCGTAGCCTAACATTTTCCGTAATTGCGCGCGAACTTTTCATCTTAATACTCATGATGATGATAATTTATTTTCGCGCGTCTCGGAATTACGGCCATCACTGCGCGTTGCATAGCGCAGCTTGCAACACCAGCACCGCGTTCCAATGCCGACAACGCGTTCCAGGAGACCCCCTCCGTGAATGTGTCTCTCTCTCGCCCTCATAGCGCGCAAAACCTCTTCACCTCGCAGAGCACGAGCGTGCGAACGCGCCAGCTGTGGGCGAAGACAACGACGCTCGAACGCAATCATATGGTTCGCATAAATGCATGCTCTGCAAGCGTGCCTGTATGGCCTAGTGGTTACGACGCTCGCCTGGGGACCGGCGGTGCGCGGGTGCGAATCCCGCCTCAGGAAGCCACAACTGAAAGTTTATTTTCTTTTACTTCTTCATAGATTGTTGATACGAACAAGAAATTACGGACGGCTAGCTTCGCTGTTAAAAATATGGTGTTTTACGTGCCAGAACCACGATCTGATTATGAGGCACGCCGTAGTGGGGACTCCGGAATAATTTGGACCCCCCGGGATTCTTTAACACGTACATAAATAGTACACCGGTGTTTTCGCACTTCACCCCCCTCGAAATGCGGTCGCCGGGCCCGGGATTTAAGCCCGCGATCTCGTGCTCAGCAGCCCAACACCATAGCCACTAATCAATCACAGCAGGTAATGGTTCGAAAGTGGATCCCATATATAGCGTGGACGAAAATTGACGAGGGAAGGCAGGGAAGAGAGGTTTCCGCAGCGACTGCAATATCCCAGCACGACCGTAAACCAAGAATGCCTTGGATGCCCTGCAGTAGCCTTAGAGACACGACGCTCGTGTTCTTGCTGGTGCTGGTGTTCTTCGCGACGCCGCAACAGCCGTGCGAGCGCCTGTTCAGCGAATACCTGCTCGAGTGGACCCTGGTGCAGCGGAAGGTTCCATGGAGTGCGTTCATCACGTACGGAGGCGGGCTGTGCGTCGCAGGCGCTATAAAGGTACGTGCTCACTGCAAGTCGAGCTCTTCAATGCGCATGTTTTTCTTCTTTTTTAGGGATAGTCGCGAAAGCTGTCCTTCCTGTCGCGCAACTTTTACTGAGCGGCATGTGTATGCACACAGGCCAACCATGGCACGACGCATATACGTATATGTATACGACGTGCTCTAAAGCCTGCTGGCAACTTCTAAGAAGCTGTCTTCAACCCGACTAGTTTTACTTTGTCGAGTCCTACGCGGCATTTTATCTATCCTGCTACAGTTCGTATGCTCTTCGACAAGCTGTACAAGTAGGGTGCTCTCCCTATAAACATGACAGCTCTTATTGCAATAAACTCCTAGCTGTTTCGAAAGACATCTGGGCGTGTGATAGTAAACAAAAACTTGTTATAAACAACATGATAGTTCATATACCAACCCTCGTGCACCAGACGAGTCATGACTGGCATCTACACCTGAACACCCTGCATTCTTATCTTCATGCACACACTGATCTAGCGCGTGAAGACGTGTCGTGCGCGGAATGGCGAGTTATCTAATCATGGTTCGTGCCGAGTGAATAAGGACATTTTCCTCGGGGCAACGGGGTACCATGCATATCGCCATTAGGATACCGCAGTCGACTGTGCAGATAATGCCAAAAAAAAAAAGCGATAACGTCTTAGTCATGGTGGCCAGGTCATCGTTGTCGTAATAACCAGCACGCTGGTATGAAGCCATGCTAGGTAGAAGCTAGCGAAGGTGTCGTTTGCAATTGCTGCTACAAACAACTGCCACTTCACGTCACCGCACAAACATATAATCTGAGAAGGATACGACTGGCAAGGTTGTAGTGTTGACATTTATTGTAAGGGCATTGACTAACGCATATTTCGTATGGTTTAGCGAGCATTCTGTACTATGCGTATTATAAATCAGTGTTCTACACTGCTAACACAGGCTACATCACTGTGACAGACGCCTCATGAGGTAACCAGACGTGTTTTCAAGATATGTTTTGCTCTCGGCACATCTCCAAAGGCCAAATCTTAATAAATATAACTAAATTCACTGCAAGAGCTTTTGAGCATTTGAATGCTCAAAAATGGGTTTGTCGACTCTGTATGTCGCTTTTGTTTCACCGTCGTTTTGTTTGTGTTGTATAATGTCTGGCTCCAAAACGTACCTCACAAAAATAAACACAAATAAATAAAAAAATAATCTCTCCGGAAGTCACAGTTGCGATTAATCTGTAGTGGATGAAGGCGACGTTGTTAGCATCACAAGGAAGCTCTTCTTGAGAAAATTGCGGTGCGCACTAAGAGCCTACAGCTCTCAGAAGAACACAGAAATATTGCGGACATCTCCTCATACCTTTTTTCTTCCAAGCTGTAACCACAGTATGTGATTTCGAAATGGGATTTGCCCACGTCACTATGTTGTCTTTATTGCTTATACAGTCGACGGAGGCAACAGCAGATTGCGGGAGCTTCCAATAGCTTCGAGAGCATAGTGGGGTGCCGGATGAATGTTAACAGATAATGAGTTCAAAACCGCAGGTGTCGCCGAAGTCTGCAGATATTTTTATTATGATGGCAATCACAACTGCACTCAAGGGCGACGGCGTCGCCATGATGTTCCATATAAAGCCGAAGTGCGATAAGATCCTATCGCGCCCCGCATGCCGTATGCTGTGGGTGCGAGTAAAGAAAGTCGCAGTTTCGGCCGAAAGGCGAAGCATCAATTTGATAGCAAATTAGTAGAGAGATATACGAAGTAAGGATAGTAGTTCGATCGGTTCTCTAAACTTAGAAAACCTCGCAGTTGAAGAAAAATTCGTTCTGGTCCGGGACTCGAACCCGGGACCACCGCCTTTCCGGGGCAGCCGCTCTACCATCTGAGCTAACCAGGTGGCTAGCAGATGGCAGGGCGAAGTCGAATTTGTCGACAACTCGAAGCAAAGGCAAGTATATGATGTAATAGTTCAGCGGAAATCCGCTAGGTGGAGATAAGTAATTAAAGAGAAACTGAGACATCCACCCAAATGTAGCAATTCGCTACTATGGAAACCCAACCGGGTTCCTCGAAAGAAAACCTCGCAGTTGAAGAAAAATTCGTTCTGGTCCGGGACTCGAACCCGGGACCACCGCCTTTCCGGGGCAGCCGCTCTACCATCTGAGCTAACCAGGTGGCTAGCAGATGGCAGGGCGAAGTCGAATTTGTCGACAACTCGAAGCAAAGGCAAGTATATGATGTAATAGTTCAGCGGAAATCCGCTAGGTGGAGATAAGTAATTAAAGAGAAACTGAGACATCCACCCAAATGTAGCAATTCGCTACTATGGAAACCCAACCGGGTTCCTCGAAAGAAAACCTCGCAGTTGAAGAAAAATTCGTTCTGGTCCGGGACTCGAACCCGGGACCACCGCCTTTCCGGGGCAGCCGCTCTACCATCTGAGCTAACCAGGTGGCTAGCAGATGGCAGGGCGAAGTCGAATTTGTCGACAACTCGAAGCAAAGGCAAGTATATGATGTAATAGTTCAGCGGAAATCCGCTAGGTGGAGATAAGTAATTAAAGAGAAACTGAGACATCCACCCAAATGTAGCAATTCGCTACTATGGGTGGAGGTTCAACTGCGAGGTTTTCTTTCGAGGAACCCGGTTGGGTTTCCATAGTAGCGAATTGCTACATTTGGGTGGATGTCTCAGTTTCTCTTTAATTACTTATCTCCACCTAGCGGATTTCCGCTGAACTATTACATCATATACTTGCCTTTGCTTCGAGTTGTCGACAAATTCGACTTCGCCCTGCCATCTGCTAGCCACCTGGTTAGCTCAGATGGTAGAGCGGCTGCCCCGGAAAGGCGGTGGTCCCGGGTTCGAGTCCCGGACCAGAACGAATTTTTCTTCAACTGCGAGGTTTTCTTTCGAGGAACCCGGTTGGGTTTCCATAGTAGCGAATTGCTACATTTGGGTGGATGTCTCAGTTTCTCTTTAACTCTCTAAACTTGGACACATTCGCTTACTAACTGAATTGACAAGCATGGTGTCAGCGCGCACAAGCAAACATGAATAGATCACACTCGATGACCGCGCACAACCGCTGTCAAAACGATGGCGTGAGCAAGCGCGGCACCGCCTGCACCGTATCTACAAAAGTACGCAGTTGATGTCAGAGTAGAAGCCGCACCTCCTCCCACCCGCGCTGCCTTCAGGCTTTCCTCTCGCGTGCGAGAATGAATCGCCAGTTCCTCTTGCGCCCGGTCACAAGGTACGCAGTTGGTTCCGCCGCACAACGTCGTCACCCCCCTCCCTCCCTCCCTCCCATCCTCCCACGGCCTTTCGCGCAACGGAAGACGTCGTGTTTGCTATCCGCCATGCGCTCGCTCTCCGTGATAGCGCGCGTCGCTCGCTTGCTTTCATGCGCACTTGCAGCACACGGCGCGCGGCAATTTTATCGCCCATGGAATTTATACGGAACCTCACGGCGACGGCGACGACTACCGCAGAAGTCCGCTTGGAGTGTCCATATAATTGCTATCACAATTGCTAGGGTGGCGTCCAGCTGGCCGCGACCTTCGCCACCCAGTTCGCCAGCCCGGCTTGGGTTTGAGGGTTAGTACGTATGGAGTCCCACGCCTCGTGTGAGGGAGCTTGCCGCAGGAGATTTCTTGGGAGAGTATTATTCCTGCAGCCCCACAGAATATGATGCTGATCGGCTAGATCTGTGTCGCAATATTAGCATTCTGAATTTTAGTCGCCTTTGGATATATAAGATAGAATTTTGGGAGACATAACAGTTCCTGTTTGCGCCCTGCGGAGATCCGTGGTTTGTGTTTTACTAAAGGAAGAATCCGGTACTGGATATATCCGCCGGTCCTCCCTATTGACGGCTGAAAAACCTACTGCTAGTGGCAATGTGGTGCCCTCTCTTCGTGGGTGGCGCAAGCTCTCGCAGCGCCACTCTGCTTCCCATGAATGGGCTACACCATGCGCCACCCGATCACTGAAGCCATGATGTAACTTTCTACTCGTATAACATTCGAACATTTAGCTGCCTATTCTAAGTTACAGAACACACTTATAATAACTAAATGTACTGCATTTATAATTGAAGAAAGCCCAGTAGCCGCGTACACAACTTGACGATCACGTGATAGGCCAGCCTATTTGTGTGAATTCTGTTGCCGCGTGAGGGACTAGTAGTCATTGCGCGTGACTTGTTATGAAGAATTAAAAATATAAATGCTTGTTTACTGAGGAAAAGAATGCTCGTTGCAGTCGATACAAGACACGATATTTCCACCACCTGGGCTATCTCGACTTATGTCTGAACGGTTGTTAGTCCCTTTAATGCGCACCATCTTTCCACTCGCCCAATGTTGGATGTCACGTGATGAAGCGCTCGGAAGGCGGGGGGGGGGGGTAGGCAGGTGAGCGTCTCCTCCTTCTCTAGCCCAGCCGTGGCTGCGCATGGCGCGGCTGAGCGCATGCGCTGTCCACACACCCCATCTTGGAGGTAATTTCCGGTGAAGGTAATCTCCTTATGGCTGGTAACTTCATGTGCGCTGTCTTTCTAGTTCTAGAGGTAACGTAATCTCAAGTTTTGGAAATGCCTTGAAGCGAGAGGCCGAACGAAGTGTTCGCTTCCCTCTGTTTGCGTTCTTTATCACGACAGCATTGTGACAGCTTGTGTGTTCGCGGACATCGAGTGAAAGTTTTTCATGTATGCCCGTGCGCTCGTGCCGCCGCGCTTGTTATTTCAATTAGTATGAAAATTTATATGCCCGTTAAACGACAAACCTCATTCTGTCTAGTATATAATACTTTGCTATTGTTATGAGTTGTTTGCGTTTCGGACGAAACTTAACTGAGCACATTCAAATAAATTGTTCTGACTGCAATGAAGTTAGCACCATGGAAGTTAACACCAGGAAATGGTTGCATACCTATAAATCAGGAGTTGTAGTCTAGTAACGTTCGGTTCGTTCTCGAAGTGAACTTTTCCCCCCCCCTCCCTAATCGTTCTACTCTATTACCTATACGCATGTATCTATACTTTTCTTGGCTAGAATTTTTTGCTAGAGATCCGACCTTGGTGTATTTATTTACTGAACCGGATGCAAATACACAGCAGGCTGTTAGCATTTTCTACTTGCTATTTGCAAATAAACTGATTGGCTGCTGTAAACGTTGCTCACACAGGAGTCGGGACTACTGGCGTGGCTGTCCAACGTGCTGATGGTGATGAGTCACTGGCACCCGGTGTTCGTGCAGCTCGTGCTCATGCTCCTCACCACGGTGCTGACGGAGGTCAACAACGACACCGCAGCGGCCACCGTGCTCATACCCATCGCCTGCGACCTCGTGAGACTGCCCCAAGTCTCGTAACCATGCCGCGTGCTATCGACCAAAAAAAGTTTTCGGACCAAGGGATCCGACAAAAAGCTGAATATCTCCGCAGCCTCAAAACGCAGCCTGGCATTTCCATTTCCAGCCTCTACTGGTATATGCGAACAACATTGTGATGTACGGTTTTACTGGCTACTATTAAAGGCTGCTCGGATATTTAACGTTTTCTGGGAGCCCGTGATCCGTAAACGTTTTTTTTTGGTCGATAGTACATGCGCCATTGACTGCGTAGAACTCCCTGCGGTGGGCCACCCATATCGCAACAGCCACGCGTCATCGCTTATTCTCCATTTACATTTTCTGGTAGAATTTCAATTTCACGATTACAGTGATAGAGCACCCAACTTCACATAAAATAGACAGACCGGACATGTGCCGGACATGTGAACGAGCTAGCCGGCGTTGATACGAGAGACGTATGCGGGATAACGAAAAAAAATTGTGGCCTAGTGGTTAGATAACGTGTTAAATAACACTGTTCATTCAATCTCATTTGCATTGGTGTTTGTTAGCCTGGGTTCATATGAACAATAAAACCTTAAAACCTCGAGGACGATTAAGCTTCGCCTTTAAGAGAAGAACGCGATAGCGTTATCGGGACCCGTTCGCATCACATCGTTCGCATACAGCATTCACTGCAACACTGAACATGGGAAAGTCAGCCTACAAAGACCAAGCTTACACCGATCTCCTTAAAGTCGGCTTCACTTTTAAACAGAAATGCATTGCTGGAAAGGCGTTTTTCCAGGGGCAATACACCTTTTCACTGTAGCCTTCCTGGACGCCGCCATAGCGCCAGATAGCTCACCGCTAGCGACATCTTGCGGCGGACCCATCTTGGGCTGTTTGCTCTCCGGTCTTTCCGTCGATACGCGTACATTCGTCTCATCGTACGTCCTCAAGTTCTCGTGTTCGTTTTGTGTAAGCTTTGCGGAGACGTTAGTTCGGTTTGTTTGTGAACCTCTGAGCTTACCTCACTAACAGGACGGTCGGCATCGAGTGCTTTGCAATTTGTGGTGTCTGTGCATGAGTGGTGCGCGCTCCACGGCCGCGGTTACGTTCCGATGGCCGGTGTTTCGTCTAAGGAGCCCGTGGACTTGGGAGGTAAGTTCACTCAACATGTTTCTGATTTAATTCACCGCGTTAATGTTCACAACAACGCTATAGTGACAATTCTCACAGCGAGCACGATGAAGTAGCACTTTTTGCTCGTCAAATGCCACTACAACGCTGCCGTGCCGCTGTCGGAAAACTGTTCACCTAGCTGCAGTAAATGTGGCACCGCACTAGCGCTGCACTTGAAAGCTATCGCTCGCAGTTTCTTCGTGCGAGCAGTTCGCTGTAGCTGTACTGCATTGACGTCGTGCTTGTCCTGCTTTTCAACGTGGTAAAAGTCGGTGGTCCGTTGAAGCTAATCGAGAAACCTCGCTATTGACTCGTCGCGATATGCTGTCGCATGAGGCCGATATGCGCCTACATATTTTTTGTTGACATCAAAAATGATTAATTGCGTGGGCGCCAACAATCTGGGTAGAACTACTTAAGCTCAGTCATCACCACCTAGACTTTCCTGGGTGGTGTTGGCTCGGTGCCTAGGGAAGGCATGCGACTGCCTGCAGTCTCGATTGACGGATCGTGAATGCATAGATCCGGATGGAGCAAAATCGCTGTCGGTGTGTCCGTGCGAGAATTATGCAGTAATTGATGGCATATTGTGGACTTATCGTTGTGAGCAGCCGTAGTATCTTAGAAGGCTTAGAAGGTAGGCTGTCGCGCTGCTGAGATCGTACACGCGGGTTCAATTATCGGCCACGCCTACCGCAAGTTGAAGTGGGCGAAATGCGAGAACACACGCGTATCGTGTTACGAGTTTCAATAACGGGTTCGAAATGTTTAGTAAAACGAGTGGGAAGGTAGACGGTTGTGTGTACTTGCTCGGTGCGAGTTTGGTGGTTAAAATTAATCTGGTGTTCCCGACTAGGTTGTGCCGCATATCATGGTTTTCTCGAATACAATCTCATAATTACATCAGGTGTCATTGCTCTCCTTGACTTAATTATTTTCCACTTTCGGTAAAAAATAATTTATTCACGCTAATTGTTACCCATCCGAGGAAACCAATAACCCTTTTGCTAACTTTTTTTTTTTTTTTAGGCGGCCGCAGTTATGACCATCCTTGCATGGTGAAGAGATGGCTGGACGACATGCGAGAGTGGCCTGCTGTGAGAGTCCCCGACATAATTTTTTACTTGTTGAATTCCAAGGCATGCGACCTGCAGGCTGTGAAGAATTACAGGTCGCTGGAATCCTACAACTATCTCCAGAGCGGTTGGGTCGGCAAGTTGTTGGTCCACCGCATTGACCAGGCGAATCATCGGCACGGGGTTTAGATCGGTGCGCTTGCCGTCAACAAAATGCGCAGAACATACACGTGATGAAGGCAACGGCACAAAATCTTTTCTGTTGACTGCGGCGACCCACTGTCTTTTCAAATCGGCGTCAGCGGGAAACCGATGCAGCAAATACACGTTGCATCCGCACACCTCTTGCAACACGTTGTGCGTGCCGCAGAGCTCTTTTCTTGCAGCGTTCCTCTTCTTCTGGTTATAACTGCAGCCGTAAACAACGCAGTGATGCCCTGTTGATAAACTGTTCTTGAACGACATTTCAATGTTTCACAAAAACAGCAAAACAGCGCACGCATTGAAGAGCCACCACATAACGTGAACGGGGAACACGCTCCAGCAACAGCCCAGAGGAAGGAGGCGTTGCCCACAAGCCTGCTACTCTCGTCACCAGGCGGCAAAAATCGGCTTGCGGCTCGCTGGTTCGAGAGTGCCGCTGGAAAAGTGTATATAAGTGGTTTTATATTAAAGTGTGAAGGCCCTAGCATCATTTTTTAACACGAAAGTGTTTTATTCCGGGGTCCACCAAGACTTCACTGACGTATTTCCGTCACGGAAATACGTCATAGAACATAATACAAAGAAAGAAACCAGAAGAAAAAGTTCCACAAACATGCAAAATTTGGGAATCGAACCCACGACCTCTCGGTCCGCGACGATAGATCGCCGAGCGTTTAACCCATTGCGCCACAAACGCATTCGCAGAGAGCTACACAGACGCGCCTTATATATCTAACACTCCTCCGTGTACCCGCGCTCTTGCTCGGGGCGGTGCCGCCGCCTATGAGCAGAAAAGAGAAGTACTGCATTATGACACTAAAGCCCGGGATACATGGAGCGAACTTTCTCGACGAACTTCACGCGTCAAGTAACGACGCGGCGACACGACGCAGGATGTTTGCTGTGTTGCAATACATGCGGCGAACGCCGCCGCGCGTTGGCCGCCGTGTTGGCGGCGGTCCCGGCCGCCCGCTTCGAACTGAATTTGGCGTTGTCCTTGTAGAATTCACTTAGTTGGAAGCAAATGACTGCGTAAACGGCTTTCGCTTAGTCTCAGGCCGCTTCGACGACAGAGTATTATGGATAACCTTGAGTAGTTTTCGAGATCGCTTCTCGTTTCGAACGCGTCTAAGCCTAGCGAAAGAAATATCCGATGCCAACGCCATCTATCGGGGAAGTCGGGAGATAGGCATGACGACAGCATGTGGCCTCTGAGATCAGAAGATTTCTGTTGAAGGTTGTTGTAGAGAGCTTGCACTGCTTGTCTGTTTCCTCGCAGATCAGCGGATATGGGATGTACAAATACAACGCGATTCCTGAGAGATCATACTAGGAACTACTCAATCGGTGCAGAGACATGCAGACACGGCAACACCAACGCGATTGCAGACGACGCGAAAAGGCGCGCGCGCGCGAAACACCAGCATGCATTGCGACCGGAACTAGTGCCTCCTGATTGGCTGTCGTCCACCGCTGCGCGCTAGACGCTTCCGGCGGCGGCGTTCGCCCGACGAAAATGTTTGGACAGGCAGATCGGCTGCGGACGGCAAATTTCTTGACGCCGGCCGTCGGACGTTCGCCGCCCGACGAAGTTCTTCGCTCGGACGCCGGTTATTCGCTCCATGTATTCCGGCCTTAACGCGCACCGACAGTGAACGCTTCGGTGGTCTCAGTACTACGACGCCTCGATGCCAGCATTCGAAGGGACGCTGGCATCAAGAAGCACTACCAACGCCACCTAGGTGGCGTTCACCGTACTCAGCACAGCGGAGCGTGGCCTCCGCAATTAGCTCTGAAAATGTTTCTGAAGTTGATCGCGGAGGCTGCAATTACGACGCGCTGTACGCGCTGATTTGACTCGGTGACGATTCAGTTACGTGCTTTGTCTTGCGCGTTGTATTAGTGTGTCAGTTACGTGCTTCGTCTTTCGCGTTGTGCTAGCGTGTGCAGCGTAGTGCAGCTTCCATATGCACGACGGTTGCTCATGGTCATCGACGTTGGTAGTCGTGATGGAGGAGACGTGCCACCAGGCGTCAGCGTGGGTGCATCAACGCCTAAGGGCGCTTTAGCCACAAAACACCAATAGACATTATATATCAATGTGCAATAAACATTACACTACTTCTGTGAAGACACGTTTCACTTTCGTGTTCTATACCGATTCCTATATAAGAGGGATCAACCACATTTTTTATTATTTTAGTAATTGTTCGCAGGTCTGAAAAGTAGTAATCAGACGCAGGTCTGATAGAAATGTTCAGTTTCCTCGTAGCAGAATTAGGTTTTCTCGTACATTCAAATTACAATCCGACGCTGATTGGTAAAAAATCCGACGGCGAATCCGACGCCGAATGGTACAGTCGTACTTTACCATTTTCCTGACGGATTTCACTGTGAGAAATTAAATGTTTGTTCACCACAACCTTCCGCCACGTGGAGGGCCTGCGCGGTCGATGTGGTTGGATGATTTTCTCCGCCATCCGCGATCACACGCCGGTTGCCGACGCCGGATATTCCGCGACACGGGGCCCTAAACGCTCTCGCGTTAATGCACTCCTTATCCTTTAAAAGAGGGCAATAAGAGATGTCGCCAACATGCCATATTCCGAGAGTACGGCCACACATTTCAGTTCCCTATGTGTAATGAATATAACTAATAGCCTATTTTATGCAATACAGTCGTATCGAGCAGCTAAAATAAAGGTAAAATTATCTCAAACATAAACCCACACCCACAAACCGATTATGAGTTGAGGCATGTCTCTCGGAAAACACCACCGATAAGAACGAATTATGGAGAGCGAATGTTTCAATTTCAACTTATACATTTTCTTAACATTAACAAACCAATTGAAAACCTTATCTATGAGAGTACCTGATTTATGACTCACAAAGAGATTCTTACGGAGTGGTTGTTTAATAATACAAAGTAATATATGTATTCAGCGTACGTGCCATTATGATGTTAGGTGATGTCATTCAATGCGTGTTTTCATAATGTGTGACTGATATTACTTTATGTTAACTACGTTGTAGAGTTTCTTTGCTGCCGTTTGCCCTCTTCCTAAAGTGTACCTGTACAACTATTAAACTTTGAAATAAACTTCACTTTATGATTAGAGCTTCAGATTATTGAATGCGGCCGACGCTCGGTCCCACCACCGGGAAACTTGAATTATTTTTTGGTTAAAAACGATGCGTTGACAGCAGCTTACCTATTTCCTGCAATGTGCTTAGGATCCACCAAAGATCGCTTCGCAATAAAAGCTCAGAAGCTATAGCATACCACCAAGCATATCACGCTGCTGCCTCATCGCGTCTCTGGCAGCCGTCGCTCCCCCTTGTTGCTTCACCAAGGAATCAACCAAATGGGGCGATAGCCATGCCAGTTGTATTGCCTATTGGAATAAATAGCCGCGTCGCTCGTTGTAACACTCTGGTTAGGCTGATGTTGATGTTTGTGCGTATCTCAACGCGTCATAATTGCCGCTCTTTGACCTCGGATTCCCCCGCCACCAATGATCTAAAGCACCATCACGTCTCCAACTATTCCACAGGCCGAGTCCTCGCTGGTCAATCCGCTGTACTACGGCGTGCCGGTGACCGTCGCCTGCTCGACGGGCCTGCTGCTGCCGGTTTGCTCGCTGCCCATGGCGCTCGTGCACGCCAACCTGTTCGAGTACCGGCTCACCAGCGTGGTACGTGGGATGCCCGTGCAACAGAATCACTGTTACCGGGACATTGGCAGCGTCGCGATATGCCGCCACTTATGGGTTTTAAACATTTATGGAGCGTCTCTTATCTAATAGATGAGGCACTGTGTTCGGTCTGGAAAACATGAAATGAACGCTACAAGCGCACTGCGATAGGAGGAGGAGAGAACATCGCAGCGTTCGACTCGTCGGTGCATTTATACAGGGCAACACCGCAACCAAAGATTGCAATCATATTTTCTTGCGGCGTATTGAGCCACTTAACGTAGGGTACGCATTAAAAAAAAAATTTCAACTTCGGTTCCATCAAGGTCGGTGACCTTTAGCTTTTATCTATCTTAATCGGTAGACATATAAGAACACGAGCATCCATGGCCATCGCCAATGATACGCGCAGAGTAGACTTTCCAGCTCGGCGGAGTGTTGCGTAGTCGCTTAACTTTATTAATATTTATCATTTCTATATCTGATGTAACCGAAATGAAATCGAAAATCTATCCGTGCTCCAGCGCATTCGCTGTCACGTGACTATATTTTTTAATCAATTCTGCGTGGCCTTCTCTCTCAATGTAGCTATAGATGTAAGTCAATGCTGTTCCGTTTGTTACGCTGATTCGGAATTCGGGCAGTGCACCAGCTAAGCAAGACTTCGATTTTCTGATGTAGCATCATGCATTCAAATCCCGAACTGATCTTACAGGCGCGTTCAGCCTTTCACAAGTGGTCGAAACCGTGCACGCGTGCAAAACTTATCAGCTACTTGTATTAAGACCCAGCGGTTCTTCTCTGGAGGCGTAGTGGATATACAGAAAGCTAGAAATACATGCTGGGACCATTGTCCTTAGCTAAACAGGAGAGAAGCACATGAAAGTACACGAAAACACATCATGCATTCGTCTCCTCTTTGGTCTTCTGTGGCGTCGTTTAGGCAGCCGCAAATCACCTTCGTATTTAGTCGAAGCGCGTAGTGTAGGGATATGGTGCATAAGATACAAACATGGATAAGGTGTCTCAAGGCTCGCCAACGTTTTGATAGGGGGACCTATCTTCGTCAAAGGCGGCCTTGTCATCCTCGACAGGTTATTTTTAACAGGTTATTAGGCTGGAGTCGCGTGCGGTGGTTGTCAGCGGCGGCTGGTTGTAAACGGAGAGACTGAAAAGAAAATGAATGCTATCGTTTGACATCCCTAGGTATGGTTTCTAAGATGACCGAGGAGACAAGAGCGGGAGGGTGGGAAGGTGGCATGAGAAAAAGAATAGACAGAGAAGGTTGTTGGAGGAGCGAGAGGTTAGGAAGCCTTCAGAGAACTGAACAGAAACCATAGGTGTCGTATGCGGCGCGAGCTTGTGGTTTTAGAAGAGCCGGTCAGCCGGTCAGACAGCCAGCGCGTGAGTAACAAAAATACATGAGTTGTAAGAATGACTTGAGTAGCGCAGCAGGCAGTGCGCCGGGTATGGTAAGGATAGTTATAGTAGGGATGGTAATATCGGAATAATGCTAAGAATTTCGAATTCTATCAAAATTTTAATAATTTTAAACTAAAAAAATTTCTACGAGTGATCGTCTGCGTCAAAGGCTAGCGTTAAAAAATACGAAGGCGTATTATTGAGATACCGCGTGCCACTATTAGTACTACTCATTGCTTACCGCATTACAACGTGGTTATTTAACAATGAGCACAATCAAGCTTCATTAATTTTTTTTTTACAAATGACCGCGCACTATTGGGAAGAAGGGTCCCGAGTTATGAAGCTGCGAAAGAAGGTTCGCAGTATGTTCTCTCTGTAGTCAAACTTTCTGCGTGCGTGATTCATAAAATATTGCAGAAACAATGGAAGATTACTTCCGGCGTAAACGAAGCTTGTGCTTCTCGTCTTACGGCTAAAGTAGATCCACATGCGGCGCGTCGCTCGTCACTGACCTTAGGGCAGCTCTCTCTATTGTCACTTGGCTTGCCAGCTCAGGGTGCCAGTAAACAACACAGACAATACCAACATGCTTTTCTCTTATCTATTCATTGCATGGAACGGTCGAAATACGTGCTTCGTCGTAGTGACTAGGAAAGCTAGTTAGAGTGGCTGAGTGAGGGCATTATTTTGCTGAGCGGTAGGTCGGAGGATTCCCAGTCATGACAGCCGTATTTCTATAAGTTCCCATGCACTTTGAAGAACACTATTTGGTTCTCTCTAAGGCAATATGACTCGTTCACCCTATCCTCAAGTGCCATTGAAGGAAGTATGAGCTTACCTCTTAATTGCAAGTCTTATTATTTGTAGAGCACGAACGCAAAAGCTCCAGTCTTTAGTGTTTCAAGCTTAGAAAATATACACAGGAAACACATGGGACTCCATCGCAATTTTTTAAAGTCATTGCACTCAGCACCAAGCATGGAAATATTTGTAATGAATAGACTGACATTTTCCTTGCAATCGGGTGCCTAGCCACATTGTCTCCATTCTTTTGCATAAGCAAGACTTTTGCTTTAACAAACAAGAATGCCTGTCAGGTTGCCTTTCTTATTTTCCTTTTCTCTGGAAGCGAAATCGATGTTAATCCCATTTGTAGTGGCGACACGGATTTATTTGCAGCACCAAGCGACCCGTTATATACGTGCTGTTACAGGACACCTGGCGCTGCCGTTTATGGGCTTTTATAAACTTTACACCGGAATCACTGTTTTAATAAAGGCGCTCATACTACCACGACTGATTGCCGTACACTTAAGATCTCGCGTTTGTTTATGGCTCCTAATAGCACCATTTAGGACGAGGTTCCGCTATTGGAGACTTACACTAACGTTACTTGAGGCTAATACTGTCACTACTACCTCTCAAAATATGAAAATTTACGCCTCTATAAAAGTTCGTAAGTTCGGTTTTTTTATGGTCGTATCTCGCTGTAGTGTGAAACATGAAAAGGTGTATAAGGAGCCGTTATTTCTTGCGCAGCTGTCATCGGTATTCTTCATGAAGGGCGTCACCATCCTGGCCATTTTCATCTCGGTCCAGACTACCGGAAGCTACTATTACGGCTTCAACACGTTTCCGCAGTGGGCCAACAGAACGCTCATGGTGCTCAACAGCACAACAGACAACGCGTTCTAGCGTTGGGACAGAATTTGGATGCAGTATATAGCGATTCGACGAAGCAGATTGACAAGCAATTTATCGCAAAAATAAACACGCGTTTATTCGTAGGAGTTTAGTGTAAAATCTTTTCCATTGCATCAGATCTGCTGTCATGGTGGCCAAGGGGCTGTGCTGGTGAGAATGATCTCTCGCGCTCGATTCCTGGCCGTGGCTGTCACATGCTGATGAGGCCGGAATACACAAACGCTCGGGTACTATAGATTATCGCGTTAGCAGCGCGTTGGAACGCAAAGAAGCCACGTGAATTCTTAGCCCATCACTACGGCCTCCCCAATAGCCCAACTATTGGTTTTGGAAGTTTCAACCAAGTCTGGGAGCTGGTTGGTCGGTCGGCGTAACGTAGGTGAGGTCAGTCCTGTCTATTCGAGTCAGTATGTCGCAATGACAAAACAACGGTGACTTCGCCTTGGCCATGACGCGACGACAGTGACATTCCACTCGAGAGGAGAGATGTATGGAAAGGGAACGCTGATATTGATGAACGCTGAAAATGACTGGCGCGGCTGAAGCCATACTACGAACAACCGTGCTGAACTTGGTCTTGAGCTAGCCTGATTTTAACAATTGCAATTATACCTGCCGCGCTATGATGCAGTTTTCAGAGCCCTTCCACTACTGTGAAGATGGAAGCCAGCGAAGCTGGCTGTGACAATGGTGGGTCTGCTTTAGTGAATATTGCCCCCCCCCCCCCACACACGCGCGCACACACACGCGCACACACGCGCGCACACACGCGCGCACACACGCGCGCACACACGCGCGCACACACGCGCGCACACACGCGCGCACACACGCGCGCACACACGCACGCGCGCACACACGCACGCGCGCACACACGCACGCGCGCACACACGCACGCGCGCACACACACGCACGCGCGCACACACACGCACGCGCGCACACACGCACGCGCGCGCACACGCACGCGCGCGCACACACGCACGCGCGCGCACACACACACACACACACACACACACACACACACACACACACACACACACACACACACACACACACACACACACACACACACACACACACACACACACACACACACACACACACACACACACACACACACACACCACACACACACACACACACACACACACACACACACACACACACACACACACACACACACACACACACACACACACACACACACACACACACACACGATGAGACTGGGCGTATCGGCGTTGGCCATCACCCAACCGAACTTGTCGATCATGAACGTTCCGGTTGAGAAACTCGCGTTGAAACCTGGCCGTCGCACCGGGGAAGTTAGCGCGAGCGTTGCGGATGCGTGCACCACGATTGTCGGGTTCCTGGAGGGCAAGACGACGCTGATGTTTGGCCTCAACATCGCGCTCCCGCAACTCGGGGTCGGCGGCTCTTCACTGACGTTTGTCCTCAACATGGCGCTCCCTAAACTCGGGGTCCGCGGCTCTTCGCTGACGTTTCGCCTTGGCTTCGGAAGCCCTCATGCTAGAATCAGCACGTGGACGACGAGCCCTTTCCCGAGCGCGTTCGCAGCGGCGTTGCTCAGACTTGTTTACGTAGTTAATAAAAAAATTTATAAGCTAGTCGTTTCGTGTTCCTAATAAAGCTGTAAATTGCAAGAAAAGTGTCCTTGTGGTTGAATCGCAGCGAAGCCACCCCAAGGGAGAGAATGACTGTCGAAGTTAGTAAAACCCTCTTCCTCTTCAGCAAACTTCCTCGACACAATACCTTCTCTCCACAGTTTTGGCCAAAATCAGCGACAAGATATTAAAAAAATTAGTAGTAGATTCATGCACATTGGAAAGATAACATAGAGCGGACAAAGCCAGATCAGACCTCTGTAAATAAAACTTTGACGTCGTAATACGGCAGTGCTGTTTATTTTAATGGAACTTCAAGCTGCCGGTGATGGAAGCCAATTAGTATTTCATAAACCACCGCGATAGTCCAGTGGTTATGACGTTACGCTGCTGCGCTCGAAGTTGAGGATTCGATTCCTGCTACGGCAACCACATTTAGATGAGGAAGAAATGCGAAAGCGCTAGTGTACTTAGATTCAGCTGCACGTTAAAGATCCCCAGGGGGTCAGAATGAATCCAGAGTCCCCCACTGCGGCGTGCCTCACAATGATATCATGGTTTTGGCACACGAAATCCGAGCATTTAAATAACCTTTCAATTATTTTATTGGTTACGCAGATTACGGTACTCGGGAGATGATGTGGGATAGATTTTGCGAAATCCTGATATAGAGTTATTGCTGTACCTGGCCGGGATTACATAAGCCGAAGTCGGCAGAACAGAGATAACAGGGTTATGGAGGGTTGCTCATGCGAGTGAAACAGCCATGTGATTCATGTGCAATCAACGGTGACCCGGTACGCAAGACATGCGAATTTCTATTCGTTCTTCCGTTCTCATTACCCGCAGTCTTCCGTACTTTTTTCCCGCGCGCAAGATTGCCACGAGACTGGCCGCTCGAGGCTCTTTGCGTGTATTCGCAGGGGCTTCTTTCACGCTCGTAAAACCACTTTTATGTAGCACGTATTGAGCAACAGAAAGTTGTATCGGGAGTTTTTCATGCTGCTCTACAATTTTCTAATTGACACTTTTCATTTAATTATAGTGTTTGATAAGCTTATAATTAATTAGGGCTAATTATGCAGTTAGGTCGAAAGCAAAAGAAAATAATCTGAGTATCTCCACGCGACGGCAAACAACATTACCCTGGTTCGGTTCAGCTACGTGGCATATGCATATCTTTAAATTTTTGTGCATGATAGTTGGGACACCCTGTATATAATGGGCTCTACTGAACCACGTTTTCACTACTTGTATTTGTGTATATTGTTTGAATATATTTGTTGCTTTTCTTTGTGTTTCGACACCCCTGCTTTGTCTTCGGGATGCAGTGTGCTGTTACTAAATAAATAAATAAATAAATAAATAAATAAATAAATAAATAAATAAATAAATAAATAAATAAATAAATAAATAAATAAATAAATAAATACTTTAAGCTATTTTTAGACCATTTCGAGTATTTTAGTTTTCTCCTGCATCCCGGTTTCGACCTACCACGCTAACTGGGCACGTGCCATAGTCGAGATCACCGCTATCACCTAATAAGATGTGACGTGTCATCTATGGTAGCATTTTATATTGTTATGCTGCTGCTGCGAGCATGAGCACGAAGAGTGGCGGGAGATGACGCTGCCATGGCCGTAGCCACGCGTCCTCGAGCCCCAAAGGACGACGAGTCAAGGCGAGGAAGGCTTGGAGCAGTTCGTCGTCGAAATCTCGACGGCCCAAGAGACGAGGGCTGGAAAGGCCTGCTACGGAAGACTACGTTATATTTGTCTAACAACTGGTCACAAATTATAGATTAGCAATTGCTATCTTACCGTGCAGAATAAAGCTGTTTTTGTTGTATCTACGCCAATTTTGCGGATGTTCTTTCCGGCAAACTTGACGCCCATAAATAGATCACAATCTAATTTTTTTCCTGAGGTTTCTTAAACGCTGAATGTCTTGAGCAAAAAAAGAGAACTCTAATGTAGTACGTGCACTGTTTGCATCACAACAGAGAGAAAAGCGTACGCTGAGCCGATGTCTACGTGGAACGATACCCATTATCTTCTATTCAAGGAAAGAGGAAAAGGTAGAAAAAAATTTCTATCAAACGGGATTTTATTACTCGTCGAAATACCACTCATGGCATAAAGATCATTGGTTAAACCTCGAATCAGGATAACCAAATTTCGAACTCGAAGTGCACTGTCAAATTCTCAAATCACTAGTGCCCCTGTGGCTGTTACCCACTATAGCCACGGCTAGGTCAGCTGGTATACCCCCCAGGTAAACGGGAATTGCATCACGAGCGCCAATTTCTCCCCTTGTGCTTGGTAGGCCATGCTTTTGAGAAAAAAAGAAATGAAGCCTGCCGTTATGGCAACGGTTTTGCTGATGCGCGAGGAGGAGGCGGCCATCCCGCTTATCTGCAATGCGCTCGACGAGCGTTCTATTTTCTTGGCAGATGAGAAAGGAAACTAGCACGAGTTCCGTTTGCTGCTACAGTCTGCATTATTCTAACGGCTGTCATTTTCAGCCTGTTCTTTTTTTTTTGTAATGAGAATTCCCTTTTGCGTGTGTGGTTCACGTATTGAATAAATGCCAGCAGCACATCTGTGTTTGCTAAAATTTTACCCTATTCCGTCATGATACACGAGCCAGCATGCCATAGCGTGTGGCTATTGCGTTTCGGCAGGAGAATAACAGGCAGTGAAATCTGCTTTATTTTGCAATTTTATAAGCAACATTTGTACAGAAAGAGAATCAATACACAAAAGAATAGTGCAGGCTTGAGTATCTCGCATCTACAGTACAAACTGCACATTCTGTAAGCGCATATCTTCAGCAAAGTTATCAGTTTATTCCATAAATCGAACAGCAGTCGCCGAGATATAACGAAACGCAATTTCCGTCAGCGGTTCAGTTAGCGCTCACTCGTCTCAGAAGCTGCTGTCGATAGCTAATTTCAATGTATTTACACACCACAGAGAAATATACCGCGCACGGAATACCCTTCCTTTCGACTTGCAGCCGTTTCGATAAGGTTAGCGGCTATTCGCTATAGCAACTGCACAAAAAGCGTGCTCACCTTTCATTCTCTTGGAAGCGGAAAAAAGTGGCTCACGTGTCCCTTCCAGTGCTTGTCAACCACAGAGCCGCACGGAAACATCTTGTGGCCTTTCTTCTGTTTTTCGTACACCGCTGGCCATGATCGCTGGAGCCACCGGCCGATACAGTAACAAAATGTTAGAGCGCACAGTCGAAGGCAAAGGCGTGCACGTGTGCATAAGTGCATAGAGCGGCAGGAGCAGACGAACGGAATGGGAGCCGAAGCGATAAGAGCGAAAGCGCCGCCCGTCGGCGGAACATGTGAAGCTACTAAATAAATATATAGCATGCTAAAAAAAAAGAAAATAGCCGAAAACACATTTCATTTCTACATATAATTGCATGACTTTGCTTTATTGCTATGTAGGTTTTCAACCTACCTACATAGGTAGAGCCACATAAGAATTTTCCTTTGGCGACCAGTGCCATGGCGACGCTTTATTTCCGATAGCGAAACTAGCCCGACTGTCCACCGCCTGCTATAGCAGCTGCAATATTTCTGTCAACCTAATTTTCATACATATTGCGACGTTGCACAATGGGATTCATCATCCTGACCTTGTGCGAGATGAAGAACCCTCAAGCCACCTAATGTTTTTTTTTTCGTAAAACATTGATTTTATTTATTTTATTACAATAGTGTCGGAGAAGATTTAAATTCAAGAAGGCTGTTTCAGTACCCTAATCTTAATTTCTTTTTTTTTTGCGAAACGATTGGTGTTATTGCTCTGCATTAGGGACGACACAATGGTCTTTAAAAGCGTTTGAGACGAGGAATCCGATCGATCCTTGAAGCAGCTGTCTCGGAGAGCGGATCATCTTCACGAGCGGAGCTGCGTGCTCTCCTCGTGGAAAATTTTCTGACTGGCTGGCGTGGACCACTGAATGGCAAGACGAATTGACGTGCTTATTAAGAGCAGTGTTTCAGGTGGCAAGGGTGGCACGAGATTGAAGGCGTCGTGGTTGTCGGTGCCTTCTACGTGATGATCGTCAAAACGGCGCCGAGAATGTATGACGTCATCCAAAAGAGGAAAATAGCGAACCATATGACTATCAACGATGCCAGCATCGTGGCCCACGTCGGCACACCCCGTCGGCCCCACCGGTGTAGGGTGGCGAAAATCCCTCCTTTTACAATGCTGGCTTGGAATCGGGACTGGTACCGGGCCGCAGGGGAGCCACCCCTGATACCAAGCGCTTCAAAGCCGAGTAGACGCAGCAGGGCCGGCGCTGCTATTTTGACGATTCTCAGGACCACTGCAGAGAACGTTAAAACTAGTGTAGTTATAACCACACTACTGCACTAGTAGACAACAAAGAAGACAATATGCAGATTAAATGGGCATGTTGGAATCTATATGAAGTGAAGCCTAAATGAAGCAGCTAAATAAATAATTTACAACCAACGGCGATGCGAACAATTTTGTTATACTTTCATTTTATGCAACTTGAAACCTTAAGGAATGTTCATGTTTATCCACTACAAAGGTCACAAATTTAATGTCATGTAAATTTTATGTTTATCCAATGCATCGCTCACAAGGAATTGCATACGCTCACAAGGAATGCCGAAATCAGGTGGATTCACAGTGTAAAGCATACATGCAGCAAGTTCACAAGGACGCAGGCGATCTATGACGCTTGTCGAGAAAATCATCGGGATCACATGTGAATGGTACAGAATAGTACGACGCGTATCAAGGAAACACTTAAGAATTCTGCACCTTTATTTGACAGTGGGAACGTACCCGCTATAGAGGATTGGTCAAGAACAGGCACAACGCCTGTGGGACGTAACGAATGTCTAAATCAAATAACGTAAAGTAAATGAAAGTCTCTGTCAAATATAAATCACCATTGTTTCACAGATCGGGCTGCTCAAGAGATATCTGCGAGCCGATGTTGCAATGTTGAGGTTCTCTGCATAAATCGAAGTGGGCTATGCCCATTCTGGAGTTGGCCAACAACGGGCACACATACCCAGTGATACATACTTAATAGCTAAATCAAAGAACATAAAGTAAATCAAGGAATGAGTTAAACATATTGCTACGAAGTTACCACAACAAAAAGAGCGCGGAATGAACTTGTGACTCGTGCACAGAAATCCTCCGAGTCATACGTTTCTTACATTCAGGACGTAATCGCTCTTTGCCGCCGGGTTGCCGAGCACATGCCTGATTCCGAGAGGGTTTCTCATGTGCTGATAGCTAGCGCCGACGATGCTTTTAACCTGCTCGTGTATACCAACGTTGATACCGTCGACAGAATCACCATTGTGCCGGCGGTTTGAGCATGCCAAGAGCAGCCGTATATAACCCAGAGATTCACCCAGCTGCCCAACACGGCGGCAACTTCATCGTGCGATGCCATTCGCCAGCCGCCCACCTATGACCACGTTACGCACATTGTTTGTCACGAGATTGAAGCTGGCTATCCTGCACCTATTCAAGCCCCTGTATTCACAACCCACGCCAGTGACCCATCGCAGCCATCGGTGTCCCTCATTCAAGCTGTAGTCAGGCAGGAGTTTGCCAACCTCGGCCTTCCATTAGCATGCCCACTGACTCTGACGCTCGGCCTTATTCCCCTGGACCCGCTCAACGATCCTACACTTCTCCGTTGTCCTTCCGCAATCCTACGGAATGGAGAACGCCCGACGATCAGCCCATCTGCTTCTCCTGTCATCAGGCCGGGCACATTACTCGTTATTGCCGTTGCCGGTGGACCTACGCATCTCGCCAGCGATTCCCTACCTCCATGCACTCTACTCCTTCTAGACGTTCAGCCTCTGCTTCCCTTACTTATCATCAGCCACTTATACTTTTTTCCAGCATAGGCATACGTACACCAGTCATATAAACATCCGCAAAATCAGCAACATCATAATCTACCATGCAAAAGAGCTATTTCTTTCTCCGACAATGTGAGAGAGGGAAAACTTACACATTTGTCTCCTTCCTTTCGAATGTGATATGCCTGTATTATTTCTCTTTCCTTCTTACTTTTTCCTTTCCCTATGAATTTTGCCTTTTTCAAAATAGGAGTGCATGGACACTTTTAGCGATGTACCGCTAAATGACTTCCACAGCCATTCTTCACGTTATTGTTGTGCTGACGAGATCTATCATTGAAACATTGTCCTGTTTGTCCTAAATGGCTGATGATTTTCAATAAACTTCCAGTTGGCAGTCAGCGCTTGTTTGTGGTATTTGTTTATTCGTGTTTTTGTTTAATCGCGCTGTTCAAACCTCAGTTCTAAATCATGAACCAACTAGCCCTCATCAAGACCTTACTGTTGTCCTTTTTGCCGTCCTTACTCGCTGCCACCTTAACTTTATCTTTGGCCTTGACTTTCTTTCGGTACACTCGGCCTTAATTCACTGCTATTCTGATACACTTTGCCTCGATGTTCCTCTTTTATCTGATGGCTGTTAAACGCCCATCAACCGTCCAAGTTTGGTACCCCCGATGTCGCTTGTCCAACTCACCGCTATAACAGACCATGACGTCAAGGTTGTCGCAATAATTGCTCCTAAAGAAGCTGAAGTTTCTCGGTCACCAAGTTCTGACGACACAATTTTTCGAAGCATGATTGGATCATACCTTTCACCTGACCAGGTCGACGCTCTCTGCCGGCTTTTGGCCTCATATAGAGCGACATTTTCGACATCCGTGATCAACACCTGGGCCAGACTAAGATTGTCGCCCACCGAATCAACACTGGTGAGTATTTTCCCATTCACCGTCGACCTTACCGTGTGTCCGCATCAGAGCGCGAAGTGATTCAAAAAGAAGTGGTCAAAATGATTGCGAAGGGCATCATCGAACTATCATCTAGTCCTTGGGCCTCCCCCGTTGTGTTAGTAAAAAAGAAAGGTGGTTCCTGGCGTGTCTGCATTGATTATCGGCACCTCAACAAAATCACCAAGAAGGACGTGTATCCTCATCCACGTATTCACGACGCCCTCGACTGCCTCCATGGTGCCACCTTCTTTTGATCCCTGGACCTTCGAGCTCGCTACTGGCAAATCGCTGTGGACGGCCTGGATCGCGAGAAGACCGCCTTCGTGACCCCTGACGGCCTTTACCAATTCAAGGTCATGCCTTTCGGTCTCTGCAGCGCCCCAGCCATTTTTGAGCGAATGATGGATAAACTGCTTGAAGGATTTAAATGGTCGACGTGTTTATGTTACCTGGGCGATGGGATAAATTTCCCCCCACTTTCACAACGCACCTTGAGCGGCTTTCGACCATTCTACCAATTTTCCGACGACCTGGCCTCCACCTAAGTTCCTCGAAGTGCCACTTCGCTCTTCATCAAATTACTGTGCTGGGCGACTTTGTTGACGCTTCCGGTGCCCTACCAGACCCAGCCAAGGTACGCGCTGTCACGAGCTTCCCCATTCCACGCTCTGTCCATGATGTTCATAGTTTGGTGGGGCTGTGCTCCTACTTTCGCCATTTCGTGAAAAACATTGCGGCACTCGCACGTCCACTCACTGACCTTCGCAAGCAAGACGTCCCGTTTTGTTGGGGTCTTCTACAAGCGGACGCCTTCTCTGAGCTCATCACCGCCCGAACTACTCCCATTGCTTCCCATTCTTGCCCATTTTGACCCAGCTGCTCCCACAGAAGTGCGTACAGACGCTAGTGGCCACGGCATCGGTGCAGTTTTAGCCGAAAACCAACAGGCATTGATCGTGCTATTGCGAACGCAAGTTGTCTCCTTTCAAAATCTGAACGCAATTACTCTATTACGGAACTGGAATGTCTTGCCCTTGACTGGGCGGTTTCGAATTTCCGTCCTTACTTACATGGCCGTCATTTCCGTGTTGTCACTGATCATCACGCTCTCTGTTGGCTTTCTTCACTGAAGGACCCTACAGGACGACTTGGTCGTTGGGCACTGCGCCTTCTGGAGTACTCTTTCTCAGTTACCTACAAGTCTGGTCGCCTCCATCTGGACGCGGACTGTTTGTCCTGCTACACCGTTGACCAATCAGAAGGATCAGACATTGAACCTAGCCCCTGCGCTATGCCTATGTCTCAGTTTTTCCACATGGTGACGAACAACTTCGTGATGCTTCTTTGCGATTGCTGATTGACCGTCTGGAATCCGCACTTAACGACGCCTCACGGCGCATGTTCGTCCTCATGAATGGCCCACCTTACCGTCCCAACGTCCAGTCAGATGGCCCTGAGCTGCTTCTAGTTGTGTCTAAGCATCTGCGTTCAATGGTCCGGCATGAGCTTCACAACGAACCAACTGCTGGTCACATTGACGTATCCCGCACGTACGACCGTGTCCGGCGCCTCTTCTTTTGGCGCGGTCTCGCCCGGTCTGTTCGACGTTACGTCGGAAACGTCCTGTCGCCCCCTCGGCTGGACTGATTCAGCCGCTCTCCATCCCGACCGAACCATTATTCCGTGTTGGTTTAGATCTTCTCGGTCCTTTTCCTGAGTCACGATTCGGCAACAAGTGGGTCGCCGTTGCTATCGATTATGCGACCAGGTATGCCATCACTCGAGCGCTCCCCACCAGCACGGCTACTGACGTTACCAATTTTTTGCTCCACGATGTTATTCTACACCATGGCGCCCCTAGCCAATTGCTCACAGATCGAGGACGCGCATTTTTATCCCGAGTAATCGACGATCTTTTACACTCCTCCTCAACGCAGCACAAGTAGACCACTGCCTACCATCCCCAAACGAATGGCCTCACCGAGCGACTAAATCGCACTCTCACGGACATGCTCTCAATGTATGTTTCATCTGACCACCGTGACTGGGACCTGGCGCTATACTTACGTGACCTTCGCTAAAGTTCATCGCGCCATGATACCGCCGGTTATTCACCCTTTTATATGCTCTTTGGCCGTGAACCGACGTTACGAATGGACACCCTTCTTCCGGCTGCTGCCGCGCCGCCTAGCGAATATGAACGTGGTACCATCGCTCGGGCTGATCACGCGCGTCAGTCCGCCCGCTCTAGAATGTCGGCCTCGCAAGTGACCCAGAAGCGCCTTTATGACAGCCGGCATCACGACGTTCGCTTCTCACCCTGTGCCTTAGTTCTCCTGTGGTGTCCATTCCATCGTGCTGGTTTGTCCAAAAAGTTATCTC
Organism: Dermacentor silvarum; assembly: GCF_013339745.2. NCBI lineage: Eukaryota > Metazoa > Arthropoda > Arachnida > Ixodida > Ixodidae > Dermacentor > Dermacentor silvarum. The sequence continues at coordinate 137,473,700 of NC_051156.1, forward strand.
GGTACACGGGTCCTTAACGGATCTTCCAGCAGGTAACGGACGTCACCTACGAGGTTGTTCCCGTCTTTCCGACTTTGCTGCCTGCGATCACTCCCAGTCGCATAGTTCACGCTAGCACACTGAAGGCATACCGCCCTCCTCCTCACGACAATGTTTGAAGTGCACCGAGACGGCGCTTTTACTGCCAGGGGTAATGCTACGAAGTTACCACAACAGAGAGACACATTTTGCCTGGAGCAGACGACAAAGAAGACGGGTCTGTCTGGTGCTGAGCACTGCCCACCACCTTGGCTACCAGTAGCGCACCCAGGATCTCTGCCAGGGGGGGGGGGGGGGGGGGGTTGACAGTTTGCCTTAGTTAGCCAATACCAACAAAACAGCACTAATTTCAATTTTCTTCACGGGAAATTGTCAAAAAATGCGCTTTTTGCGAGTGTGCAGACCATTGCATGTCTTACATCTTAGTTGCAGTACTCAAAGGCGCAAGAAATGAAAAGGGGTTAAACAAAACGGGGGGTTAAGTCGGCCTCAGGGGGGGGGGGGGGGGTGTTACAACCCCCCCCCCCCCCTCCGTCGGTGCGCCGCTGTTGGCTACTGTGTCTCTCAGTGTAAATACTGTGTAAATAGTCCCGCCTTGTGTCGTTTTGCGTAACAATATCTCACCCCTCCATTAACAGATCAGTGTGAGCCGACATTACATGCTCAGGTTTTATGCATAGAAGTTTTTGGATACAGAACAAAAGTGCGCAGACTAGGTCAGCATACAAGGGTTATTTTACAGGGTGTTTTACAAGGTCTGGCCGCCGCCAGAGGAAGGGGGGGGCTTTGATGGGGCTAGTCTCCCGGCCTCCCCGCCTTCCTTAACCCCAACTAGGACTTTTCAAAAAAGTTTTGCCTCCTTTCTCTTTCTCTCACCGTAGCCGATTTGTTCACCTCTTGCATCTGGCAATGGGTAGTGGGACAGTATCTATCTATCTATCTATCTATCTATCTATCTATCTATCTATCTATCTATCTATCTATCTATCTATCTATCTATCTATCTATCTATCTATCTATCTATCTATCTATCTATCTATCTATCTATCTATCTATCTATCTATCTATCTATCTATCTATCTATCTATCTATCCGCCTACGTCTTTGTGCTCTCACGGTCGTTTCGTTAACTTGGTATGTACCAAATTGGCATACTATGACAAGAGTATATGACGAACATAAATGATATGTCATGATATGCGTGTCATGTAGGTCATAAAACAGCGGCCGACGTCTTGGTGCTCTCATGGTCGTTTCGCTAACTTGGTAGGTACCAAAATTGACAAAGTATGACAGGAGTGTATGACGAACATAAGTGATAGGTCATGACATAAATGTCATGACATGCGTGTCATGTAGGTCATGACAATGACCCAGCGAAAAAGATTAACATTCAAAAACCACTGAAATGGGTTCGGACGTGGCTACTAAGTGAAGGAAACGCTAAATGATTGTGGTAGAAGTCATAGTAATGACCATGACTGAGCAAAAATGACAATGACTCCGTGAAAAAAGATTAACGTTAAAAAACCACTGGAATTGTGGGCACTAAGTGAAGGAAACACTAAAGGATGATGCTAGGAATCATAGTCATGACCATGACAGAGCAAAAATGACAACGACTCAGCGAAAAGAAATTTACTCTCACAACCAATGGAAAGGGTTCGCATGTGGTACTAAGTGAAGGAAAAGGCTAAAGGTTGATGGTCGAAGTCATAGTCATGAAAGGTCTCTTAGGTGTAGCTATAGGGACTGCTGAGGACTCATGACATGAATGTCATGACATGCGTACGTGTCATGTAGGTCATGAAAGAGCCACCTACGTCTTGGTGCTCTCATGATCTTTTCGCTAACTTGGTAGGCTCCCCGCACACTGCTTCACATAACATCGATTCCCACAGGGCGTGGGATCTGCCGGCTTTTTTTTTTGTGGCTTAACGGCCGGAACAATACACTAGTCCTGGCTTTGCTTAGTTACCCATGATGTTGCCTTTAGAATGCCTGCAGGATGTAGGTACTGAATGAGCCTCTGCAAATAACATGTGTGCTAGTGCTTTTCGTGTGCGTTTACAGTGAGTGTGTGCTGTCTTTTGTTCTCTTTCCTTCATCCATCATAATCAGTTACTACTCGAGATGATAGTTTAGTGATATATTGCTGAATTAACCACTCCAGTTATCATTAAAAATGTTGTCTCCTTAGAGCATCTAGTTGTAGCAAAAGCGTCGCTGTAAAATTACGCTCTACATGTTTTTTTTTTAATCGCACTAGCTGAAACTCTAAAAATGGCGACATCTGTCGCGCTAAGTACTGACGCGCTTTTAGTCACATGTAATGTTTCAAGGAGTCCGTGCAGAATTAAAAAAAAAATCGTTCGGAAGTTCTTTTTGTCATTGACCAATCGCACTCGAAAATGGCATGTTCACCATTGCGATATAAGCTAACATTTGCTCATACGAACGGTCTTGCTTAACAACTTTTCTGTGAATACAGGCGCTGATGGGCGCGAGTCTCGGGATACTCTCGGATTAAAATTGTGTCACCACAGAAGCACAGTTGTCACCAGTTATGTGCCCTACCTATTGACAAGTACAAGAAAACAAATAGCGATGAAATTGTGCTTACCCCTGCAGAAAATGTACAGCAAGACAAAAAAGACGATCTTCAATATTAGGATCATTCTTGTCCCACGTGCTGAAAGAGAGTACAGTTGCAGTCAGGCGGCATTTCACGATTTCCTGGCAATAATCTGTATTATCTATTGCAATTGACTTAATTGACTTACACACTTGGATTAGTATTTGAAACTTTGTTGTGCTGCTTTCAGGGCTCTACCACATCCACATAAAGAATTACCGTAGTTTTCATTTCTTACGTGACCAGCAGAAATAAACTGAGCGTTGGAAATAATGAGGTGGGGCTAAATTTGTTGCGCAACTGTTGGCAAAGTTTGACATTTTATTTCTATGAAAGAATATTACGTCGGAAGGCAATTGCAAAAATTGAAGAAACAAAATCAATCGAAGAAAGCGATCTTGAAAATTAAAAATCGCCTTCTTTAAAAGCTTTCGTGTCGGCGGTCTCTGAAGTTGCCTTCCTGCGTAATATGAGATTCCCCCGATACCTCCACTAAAGGAACGCCACGGAAGCGAAACCTGGATGAAGAGAAGCTGGGTGCACATGCTACACCTCAGCGATTGTAATGCGATAACATTATCGTGATGAATAGAACTTCCCTGTCGGCAGGATGGTCTAGAGTTATAAACTGCGGTAGAACAAAAAAAAAGACATATCGTAAAATGATATATTGATTGGTTTACATATTCCCCACCTTTGATTACCCGTTTTCCGGGATCCCGCCATATATATATATATATATATATATATATATATATATATATATATATATATATATATATATATATATATATATATATATATTCTTTTCACATTGCCCACGGAATCGGCGCCATTCTGATTACGCTGTTTCCTGGATGGGCACATTTTAATGTAACACTGTATTTGAGACCTGCCCACCTCACTCAGACAGAAATCGACCACCGCGCAGACAAGAAAGCCGGGGGAGAATGACAAAGCAAGATTCGCATTATTAAGAGAATTGTCGTAAGAAAACAGGCTCATAAAGGCACTAAACGGAGGCCAACGATACAATATTTTACTGAACATAGCTGAACATGGTGTTCTCTAGTTCCTGAAAACATTCGTCGTCTCCAGTGCAAGAACGCTCAATGTCGCAATGCGCGCTGATTTTTTGCGTCTCAGAGTGAAATGCAGGCAAACTGACATCTAACGGGAGCTTACAATATGAAGCCTGCTGGGTGAGCAGGATATTTCAAAGTCGGGATGTCGGGAAAGTGCGGGTGGGCAAAAATAACTGTAGGCCAAGTCCATTGCTATTGTACGCTTCATAATAACACTTACGCACAATAACGTTGCCCAAGCACTGTAAACAGAAACATTGTGATACAGCGATATCCATGACGAGATGCAACCTCAGTTCAATTTTGCCGTTGAGGATGGCGTGTGTTCACAGCTGGATTTGGTGACGGGAAAGTGAAAGAAAAAACATGCACGCAGAAACTCCCCTGGGAGTTGTCTAAGTATGCGTAAGCATTGTGCCACTTGCTCATCCCGACACAGCCCGGTGATCAATGCTACGAAAATAGATTCGACCACTATAAACGACAGCACTGCGGCGACGCGAGCTGCTGCGGTCGGCAGCGCAAGGTGAATTGATGACGCAAGCAAACAAGTGCAGGTGGTGGCGCGAGGTGCACTGACGACGTTCCGATCATTATAAGCCGTTATCGCTCTTTAGCGCCTTATCTATCCTCGTCGAACCATTGTGAATCGCGATCAACCGTACTACGGCGGCGGCATTCGCGCGTGCCCCTATCTCGAAAGCGGTCTTAGATGGGGGCAGAGCGCGCCGTGTGCTGATAGCTTCGTGTGCGCTGTGTTCTGGCCGCTTAGTAGTTCGCGCTGAATCCAGAGGTAGCACGAAGGTAAATTCGCTCGCTGCTGTGGGCCCTGTCTTGAAAGCGATCGTCTTACGTGACCTATACGGACGGACGGGTTTCCTCGCTGGATAGGCATAGAAATGCGTACGCATTTAAAAATTCGGGGAAAGGCATAATAAATACAGGAAGTCGCAAAACAGAGGAGGATGAGATATAATAGAACGGAGCGCGTTGCAACGTGGTTTTTGCGTGCACTCAGAGCCAGCGCACGCCCCATGTGAACGAGGATGGAAGAACGAGGGGGCCAGTGTGACACATGTGGTGCAACAGAAGAATGAAACAAATGACGTCAAAATTAAGTGGAAGAGATTGCGTGAGGAAGGAAAGAGGATGATGTTAATAAATCAGGGCGCGTTTACAGGAGCGAGTGATATACGTCACGTGACCAACAATGACTGCAAAAACAGAAGTGACACATGGCCAGCGATGTTCACATCGGCCAGTGCGACTTTCCCGTCGCTACACAGAAATGTCACGCGACTTGTGCCAACCACCAGCGCATTCCTACGTCCTGTTCCCGCGCCACGGATTGGTTCAGCAGCTTTGTTATACTCCTTTCGCAGAGCTATGAATTAGAACGACGACATACTGGACCAAAACGGTCGCTTTTCAACTACAGTGACCATTTGCGAGCGTCGATTTGCGATGAACTTAAATTGGTCGCAGATTTTGCGCGATTGGCTAGTGTTAATTCCCCCTTCACCCGGACATTCGCAGCGGTCAGGTGACAAACCGTAAATAAAGACAAAGGAACGATTTGTGATGTGAAATGTTCGTGACCTGCCAATCACCACCTTGCCACATCAAAAATTTTTGTGACTGGCGACGTCAGCGCCACAAGGTGTTTCTAAAAGAAAAGTACCACTAAAAAAGGACAAAGGCCTAACACATTAACACTTTCAGCCGATATTCTATCAAATAAAGATATTAATGAAATTAAAAATAATGGACACTCGCACGTTGATGGCCGTTGCACATATAGAGAAAGAGAATGCGTCCCTTTACATTTCCTCCATTGCTCCCTGTGTTCGCACCAAATGGTGGTACGAATCTATTACCCTAGAAAAAAAAAACATTTCATGGCGTATTTCTTGGAAATACGCCATGAGCTCAACCCTTTGAGCTTCCTAGTTATGTCAGCCCACTCGGAGTTATGTTGTATGCAGTCGTGAATTGTGGCATCTTAAAATTTTTATTGTCTTTTTGTTGTGTTTTTTGGCTTCTGCATAAGCTACCGAGTCTTTTGAAGAGCATGCATGATTTCTCATTGCTTCCTAAATTTCAAACAGTTTTTTTCCTCCAATGGCGTTTTATTGCCCTTCTCCTCTACAATAGTATGGTGTATCTTGATTGCATAAAAACTTGCTCAAAGCAATGTAACCGAACAATATTTTTGTCTGTTGCTCTCAAGTCAAGGGGCTGCCGCCGCGTCAACTGCTCAGTGTCGAGGAGACTAGACAAATCCTCCGTCGCGTAGTTGACAAAGAACATGAGATAATATTTCAATGATTGCCTAGTCACCGCAGCATCCGCGGAAATGATCAAGCGGACGCAGCCCCCCGATTTGTCTAGAATAGCATCAGCTATGGGGCCCCACGGCTTTCAAGAGCCGACGTAGCAAAAGAACATCGCTTGCTTGCGTGTCACCTAACTTTTGATCAGTGGAACTCATGCCGAATATAAAGAAGCCCGGCTTCATTCCCTGGATTCTAATATACAGCTACGTCGTCCATTCGGCCTCGCAAGAGATGACTGCGCTAATTTCGTCTTTGTCTTGGAGTAGCACAATCAAATGCGCACTCCTTTATGATCGGAATTATCGAGAGACCACTTTGGGGCTTTTGATGGTGCAGCGAAACTGCCACGCACTTTCTTTTCAAGTGCGCCCTCGTTTCAACCAGCAAATAGCACCGCTATAGTGGCTTCACGTTATGCCAGCTGGACAAAAGACTAGCTTACAGAAACCGAAAACCTTTGATACTAGCCTATGTGGACCTTCGCGCCCGCCGCTCTGAAGTTGCTTTTGCGTTACTTACAAGTGAGACCGAATTATGCAACCAATAGTAACTAGTCAACGCTGTGCAGTGTGTGACGGTTTCATGTCTTTTTAGCTGACACTGACACAGTGTGTGATGACGCGGTTCCTTGATAGACTGCGTGACACGTCTCACAAAATCTTCTGTTCTTCATCTCGACGTTGGGTACTTTTCATTTCTTAACGCTTTCATATCACTTTTCTCTTGCCCCAGTATATGTTAACAGTCCGGAGACATCCTCTGGTTAACCTCTCTGTTACCGCTTTGTTAGTACCTGTCTGTCTATGCACAAAGGGAAATAGCAACAATTAAATTATGTGGTTATACCTGACAGAACAACGATCTGATTGAAAGGAAAATACACAGAGGGAGAATAAATTATGGTCTGACGATCGAGAAGAATCAATGGTCAGTCGTTTTCGGTTGTTCACAAAGTAAGTAGTGTGGGGAGGAGGTCGGTCCAACACTTCAGAGTTTAAAGTCAGCGCCGAATACCTACCTCACCGTTGTTGTAATTATTGCCAGCGCCTTGTTGTTGTTGCCTCAAAACATGGCTCGTACCCTGGTTGTTGTCGTTGTTGTCTATCACACATGCGGCTCCTACCCACGGTGGGGGATTGACCAAGAAATTGGTGGATTATTCCAAATTAATATGGAGGATAAATTTCCGAATATCTATGGAATTAGCATTGAATAGCGTAGAATTATATGTGAAAGTAAATCAGGAAAGCCATATCGAATGAGTAATAATTCTTCATCCCATCCATACACAACACGTATTCATTTTAAAGATTTTGAAAATAATAAATATGTCTCCTTTTGTTTCGGTGCTCAGAAAGCTAAGAATTCAGGTTAGTCTACTTTACTAACATAGAGGTGGATGTGCGCCGCTTCTACTAATTTAAAGTAGATATGATCGATGTACGCTGAATAATTTCTCCCATGGTGATATTTTCTAGCACATTTTGGGTCCCACACGACCAAGTCATATATAATTGTGCATAAGATGAATGCTTTAAACGTGATTATTTCTCTTACGGTGAATGTGTTAGTGCCCGTACAAAATACCACGGATATAACGCGATACCTCCTATTTAACATGAGAATTGCGCTCTGGGATTGATTTAATTTCCTAGCTTTCTCTTTGAAATATAGTGCTACGTCTCAACCTGGACAAGCGCATACCTTGGACGTTTCCCACGAGGTGGTCCATTCATCAGCATGCGCACCGACAGCGATCGGGCGTGTCATAGACTGTAACGCGTTAACAAAGCAGCTTACGTGTAGTCAACAACAACCACCGCCATCCGTGGATATGGTAATTACCGTTGAGATCACTACCTAATCCTGGTCCTGACAAGAGGGCCGTCACGTAGAGCCCGCTAATTGATGAAAGGGGCCAGCATAGCCCAAAACCATGGGATATTAAAAGAACCGATATTAAAAGCGGATACCTGTAGTGTGAGTGGTTCTGGCGTGTCCTGATGTGAACTCAGACGTTTAATATGCTCCTGATGGAGTGGGCTTCCTTACTAGGGGTCAGTGTAAATAATGTACATTAAACCATTTTTACTTCATTCCTACTACCGGACGTACTCATCAATGGGCTTGGTGGATTCCTGGCCCAAACGCCACATCGAGCCGCAACAATAGTGTGACCAATACATTTAGACCTGTTAAACTGTAGTCTGATAAAGCACTCTTGAATAATTTCAGGAACATTACAAAGGCGACATTCAATTGTACCAAAAGAAATATAGTTCTTTTTCCGTAGCCATGCTCTAACTGACAAGGTTTCAGTGCTCAATTTGTAAACAAGAAAGCGGCGGAACCCCTCTTACGATGTCTGTCGATGGTTAGGGTTAACTTTAAATCAATATAGCGACGCAACGTATTGCCGCCCTCCAAACCAGTGATGTATGAAGTGTGTACTGCAGGTGGACTCCTCTTTCGCGCATCTCTAAGGACAGTCGACGGCTTCAGGCGCCACTGCCGCGAAGCCACATGTGGCCTCCGAAACGCCAGGCGCACCGGTGCGTGCGAGCGCTGTGAAGTTGGGGGGGGGGATTTGTAGAGGTAATTAGTAATCTATTTGTAGAGGTAATTAGAAAGGCAGAGAGGTCGGCCTGATCTTGCATGCTCTGGCCTGCTACTCTGCACAGGGGCAAAAGGAACGGAAGCAAAAAAGAGTGATGAAAGATGAGGATACGGACAGGAAGAAGGGATGCATGTATACACTAACACAGTGGTTTCCTTAAAGTATTGCGTCTAGTCCGGCGATCTTCAAGTAGTCCAGAGCAGCCCGTGTAGCTATTGATGCTACTGTACGGTCACACATTGCGGACAAAATATTACTTTCGGACAATGTTCGCCTGCCAATGCCTGCTAACGTCTACGCCAGTGTCTTCCGCCGTGATGCGTAGAGAGGGCAGTCGCAAAACAGATCATGGAGAGTCTTAGACACTTGGCAGCGTTCACAGTTCAGGCTGTCTGTACGGCCAATAAGATGTGCATAGCGTCGAGTGAAGGTGATGCCCAGGCGAATCCGGTGAAGCATGCTTGCTTGACATCGCTTGACTCCAGCCGGGAGTCATGCCACAGACTATTTCCCGCAGGCGTCTGTACAGATGATCTGGTTGAGCCCAGTAATGTGCTGTGCAATCTCGCTTGAGCGTAGTCAACAAAGAGTTTACATCGCTTCGCGAGAAAGGAATCTTTACTTCGACGTCCGTAGGAATTGCGGTTCTTGCATCTGCATCAGCTAGCTCGTTGCCGGCCAAGCCGCAGTGACAAGGTATCCACTGGAAGGTAATTGAGTGACCGCTCCTCCGAGCAAGATCAGATATTTGTAGGATGTCTAACGCTAGCATGTAATACTGGCCTATCTTCAAGAGAAAATCGATGGCTTGCAACGCTGATCTTGCGTCAGAAAGAATAGTCTATGTACGTGGTGTCAGGTAGGCGACGAAACGGACAGCTTCTCGTATTGCGACAAGCTATGCGTGCGTTGAGGACAATTTGTGGTCCAATTTGTATTGGCGGGACGTTCCCAGCTGAGGGATCACAAAGGCCGCTGTCGAGCCGCATGAAGTAACCGATCCGTCTGTGTATATGTACACAGAGCCGCCGTATAGCCCAGCAAAATGGGCCAAAGTGAGTTGTTTAAGGCCAGTGCAAGGGCTACGCGACTTCTTCGAAATCCCAGGTATGTGAAGGCGCACCTTCGGTCTATGCAAACTTTGGTCTATACGGTGGCACTTCAGAGATGACGGTAGGTGCGAAGTCTGAGGGTATGATATGCCTGTGAGTAGTGAGACAACTTCAGTAGGTGCAGCTTGGGCGGTTTTCTTGAATTGAAGACTAGAGATGGTGTGTGTGTCGAGTCAGCAGTCGGAGGTGAACTCGAACTGGCTCACAGGACATGTATACAGCAATTGGATAGGCCCGTGATTTTTTTATAGTGCCGGAAGTCGGTGCACACCGTGGCAGGCCTAGTATGCAAGTTTGTGGAGCTTGGGCCTGAAGGCTTTCCAATGAGCGAAGACAAGTTATACGTATATTGGAAAGCACAGGCATGCTTTATCGTAGGTAGCCCACAAACATCGCCTGATATAGCTGCAAAATACTGTTCAGAAGGGCCCCACTGAAGTCCAGCTACAACACGAAGAACCTGTATAAAGCTGGATAGTTCGGTCCGCAGTGCACTGACATGCTTCGACCAAGATAGGCTGCGGTCAATGACGACTCCTAAATATCTATAGTGCGTGACAGCAGGGATCGCAGCTCCGTCAACGAATATCGGATACCATGTCCTTGATTTCCTTTGTGAATACCATTGAAGTGCTGAGAAACGCATGATGTGGCAACTGGTCCCTCCCTCGCGCTTCTTTCTGGAAACGTTGCGCCATCTAGTAGCACTGGCGCGTGGCCTCCGAGACAAGCAGGATGGTGCTGCGATGCCTGCGAACGCTGACAATTGTTCCCTCGTTTGCCGCGCACTCAGTGGCACATACTCAATGACCCAAGTTGGTCCGATGGTAGGTTTCGAACCCTGTTACCTCACCACAGCAGCCGGATGCACCACCCAATCGAATGCGGACTACCTAGGGACCCAGGTAGATGGGAAAACGGTTACATACATACATACATACATACATACATACATACATACATACATACATACGTACATACGTACATACGTACATACATACATACATACATACATACATACATACATACATACATACATACATACATACATACATAGCCCCCAGTGTGTGCGTCAAGTGTCCTAAGAATGCTAGCGCTGTAAAAGATTTGTGGAAAGGAGGAATGGAATTTTTCGAAATCTTGCAAATACGTCACGGCCTGGTAATCCGATGTATATTGGTCGACAAAACGGCGGTGGGAACTGAATCCTTGCATGGATTTAATGTCGGCCACCGTCGCGGGTTGGGCAAGGAGGGATTATCATCTCAGCCTTAGCACGCACCGGTGCGCCACTGGTGTCATCTCGAACGCTACGCGAAATCACGAGGGCATCGTGTGCCCGCCGCTAGGTGGCACAGCGCGCCCAGAGGGAAGTGCGAGAGAGGATCCCGGTGGCAGCACATGGCTCACACATGACGCGTTTCAGTGGCGGCTCTTTCAGTACTCGCTGTTGACCTTTCAATCGGATCCCGCCATAGGAAAGCAATGGCGACGCTTTATCAAGCGGCATCCTCGTAGTACTGAACCTCCCGCCACCAAATACACGTGCAAGGCTGTTTTAAAGCTGATCGCTAACAAGGAACATCCCGAAAGGATGGGTTCTGCGTTAATGTTGCGTTGCTTAGCTAAGAGCTAACCTTTGAGCAATCGTTAAACAATACGGTAGACACAACAAGTCCACAAAACACGCGAACAAAGAGTACTAAAAGCATGCCTCCAGAATTTCTATGTCATTTTCCTTTACGCTTTAGTTATTATAAGCTCTAATACACCGGAGAATGAACTGTTATGGCTCACGCTATAGACGTACATTCTAAATTTATTTACTGTTTGAAGGTGTAAGATGCATTCAGAATGCACCACGTTGTTACTGTTATTGCCTTTCGAAGACTAAGGTTAATCGAAAAAGAACTGCTTTAGGCAAAAAACTTATCGCATTTGATTTCAGAGCCTATGCTTTTATTGACTTCCCCAGTTAGGTACGTTTCTAGCCCTTCTATGTTCTATATATGTAACTCCAGAATATTTACACTTTCGTTTGCCTAGACGTCCTAGAAGTTGTACTATTAGGTTTTCATACCTTGTAGTGTCATGTGATATCATTTCATGGTAGTGTGATGTTTTTTTATGTCAGCTCTTTATTTCAGACTGTACAGGAAAGTATAAACACAATAATTATGCTGGTAAATTTATTTGACTTGTCTTCACGGAAACATTAACTTGAAGAGAACTTTCTTATTTTCATCTTACTGGGGTGGTGAAGCCCTAAATTAATCTAATGCCTGCTGCTTTCCGCACGGGCCAGATAACTTACTATCACTATAGGTGCGTTTTCACCACTGTAACATTTAAAGTATATTATTCTCGCGTCGGTTGCAGTGTACATGCCAACACTGAAATGATGCGGTGCTCTGTTCTCTCTACACTAATGCCTGCCACACCCCATCTGCATCCTCTGGGGTTCACACATGCATCGCTAGTCATCTTCCTAAGTACATCGGGAACGTTTTTACGAAACCCACACAGCCATACAGTTTGACCATGATTTTACTTGACAGTGGCTGCCATAACATTATGCAAAACGTCTGGCAGCCACGGGTATACGCCTTCTGTTCAGTTCCAAATTCGACGGCGACTTTCACGGTTTGCATAATGGTATTCATGAACGGTCGTCTGCCTTCTCGAGTGAGCTGAAGAAAGTCTTGCACGCACGCTTAATATCTCACTTTCCTGTATCTCTCTCTCACTCACTTTGTTTTTCTCATCTGCTTCTATTCACGTCTCCAAAGGGTGATGCAGCCTATTAGCATTTTCATTAGGACGATGTCGAACCACCCCTTTTCGAACGACCGGACACCCGGTTGTATACACTGACCAGAGTGAACGGCCTCTCTTCGTGCCCTGGGTCTCAAGGATGGACGGACGGAAAATATTCTATGTTCTCCCTTTTGAGGCCGCAACTGTTATTGTCGCCGATAAGCTGAAAAAAGAAAGCATTTTTTTCCACATCCGTCAGGATGTAAACAGAATGTCAATCGTTTGTCCCAAATGAAATCAAACGCTATTGTACTTGAAGAACTATTGGAATACCTTATTGACCTTGAATTCTTGCTTAGGCGACTACATTCATAAACAAGTTAAGTAGCTTTACTTAAAAGTATAGGGAATATGTAATTATAGTACTTGTTTCCCTGAACTAACCTCAACAGAAAGCTTGCGCCAGCATATCGGGAAACGCTACTGTGTGCTTAGTGTTAATTTTATCTAAACACTCATATAATTCATTAGAGATGTCCAAAGTGACCATATGAAAAATTATGCATTGGGCTGGCACACCTTTAAGTTATATGAATATATGATTAGGGTTCATATATCGTACTTTATTCAATGTTTGTTTCGTACTTTCTTACGGTAAACTCCACAGGAAAAGTAATCTGATCACGGATATAAGATGGTGATCGGGAAACAATAAAAGTGGATCCATGGTTAAATACCCCCAGGGGGGTACCAAGGGGACCAGTAACATTTTTTAAATTAATGCATGAGATCATAACGTCCAGTAAAACATGCAAAACAAAGCACTTCAGAAATTCAAGGTGACTGCAAACACATTCCATAGTCAGGCAATCACGCGCAAGTAAGTGATGACGGGTGTGATAATCTTCATGATGATGACAGTAAAAGTGGGTTCGCATTCTCCATCGGCCACCCCGGATAGCGCATTCGCACGACGTAACACGTGCAGTACTACGATTCGATGTCAGTGCCCTCTAGAAGCGCGCAATGTGCAAAACATGGCGAAGTTTCACCCGATAGGCGAATCATCAATTGCGACAGCAAATTAGTGGACATCTATACGGAGTAAGGACAGTAGTTTTATCAGCTGTATAAACTTGGACATGCAGCACCACCAGCAACGCGCAGAACTGTTGTCGACGCCGTCGGGGTTTTGCCCACGTTCGCACCGAACGCCCTCGGCGTTGGTGACTTGCCGGTGCCTCTGGGGGTGGCGGCTCGAAGGTTTTCGACGAGATTGGAACGGGACACTCGTCGAGCAGCGTCGGAAGTCTTAACCACCTTCTCCCCTAGCGACGTTTTTATATAAATACGCATTTGGTGCCGCAGCTAAATGTCGCCTCCCCTCCCTCCCTCCCGTCCCCCCACGGCCTTTCGCGCGACGGAAGAAGTAGCGTTTGGTCTCCGCCGTGTGTTCGCTCCCCGTGAAAGCACGCGAGGGACGCGCGCTTTCACTTGCCCCTAGAGCATGAGGCGCGGGCGACGATTTCATCGGCGTTGGACCCTATACGGAACCTGACGGCGACGGCGACGCCGACGGCAGAAATCTGCTTGGAGTGTCCATATACTTGCTATCGCAATAAAATGTCTGTAGGACGTATGGTATATCTTTCATTGCTATAGCAATTATATGGACACTCCAAGCGGATTTCTGCCGTCGTCGTCGCCGTCGCTTTGAGGTTCCATATGAAGTCCAAGGGCGATAAAATCGTCGCCGCGCGCCATATGCTGTATGTGGGAGGGACGCACATACAGCTCGCGAGGGACGCGCGCTTTCACGGAGAGCAAACGCGACGTCTCCGTCGCGCGAAAGGCCGTGGGGGGATAGAAGCGAGGGAGGAGGGGCGCCGTTGTGCTCCGGAACCAACTCGACCCGGCGCAAGGGGATCTGGCGGTTCAATTTCGCACACGAAAGCGGGAAAGTAGGAAGGCAGTGCGGGAGGCATGGAGTGCGGCTTCTACTCTGCCAGAAACTGCGCACTTGTACTTTGCGCTGATGCGAGCCGTCACGCGCACCGTATCTTGAAAGCGATCTGCACACAGCTCCTATCTTTGTATGCGCTGTGCTTTCGCCGCACAGTTTCCGTTCTCGCAGCAACCGCGCTTGCTCACGCCAGCGCTTTGAAGGCGGTTGTCTGCGGTGATCGAGAGTGATCTGTTCATGTTTGCTTGCACGCACTGACACCATGCTTGTTAATTCAATTATAAGTGAATGTGTCCAAGTTTATACAGCCAATAAAACTACTATCTTTACTACTTATAGCTAATTTTCTATCGCAATTGATGCTTCGCCTTTCGGGCGAAACTGCGATTTTTTTTGTCGCACCCATTTCTACTGCGTTCGAACGGCCTCGTACATGAATATACACCGAAGCGACAACAGCGAATGCATCACCTGCTGGTGCATGGAATGAAGCTAGGACATATGAAAAAAAATGTCACCAAGAAATGAAAATAGGAGAGGAAACCTTTAATTTCGTCACGTAATTATGTCACTTTACTTCATTGTTTCATAGGTTGAAAAGCCAGAGCCAGAAGATATTGAATTATACAGAAGATATTGTCACATAGGTGAAGGTTAGCTGCCTGGCACGCTGGCAGACAGAAAGATACACTGCGTCGGCGGTAAACTTAAAGAAAGCTTATTTGGTGAACTTGTGCCCTAAAGCAAGCGAACAACTCGGTAACGGCGAAAGCAGCAAGCGTGCCTGTGGTGGTCGTCGGACTGAGCCAGCGCAAGCGATTGTCCCGTATTTATACATTTCGCGTCCATGGTCGAAACGTGTCAAGCGACGCCGCTCGCTTCGCAGCGACGCCGCTCGCTTCGCAGCGACGCCAGCTGCGTCGCTCGCGTCGCTGCAAGCCGAAATAAACGCACGTGGCAATATTTAATTTATAGTTGGCTACCAAAGAACTGACGGACTCTTTATTGCCAAAACCAAAACTATGGCCTGCCTGTGGGTCCATAGAAGTGTCCGCTGTGTTCAGCGCTGGGCCCATGTGCTTCTCGCTTCATTGTCGCTGTCCTTATTTGCGCTGCCTTATAATAAAGATGAGAAAACTTGCCCCTTTTTGCGCCGTACCCAAATGTAAATAATGCCTTGCGTATTCCGCCGAGACAGAGGAAAGCGCAGCTTCACATCAGCAGCATCACAGAAAACAAACACATCGCGGTGAAACCGCAATAAGCACGCGGAGCGAGGAAGTACTGTAACAGGCGCAGCCGACGTTTATTCGTTGCGTAAAACACACTAACACAGTCTGGAGGACCGCAGCAGCTGCGAATGACTCGAGTGCAATGGCTGAAGAAGCAATGCGAAGCTCCATCATTTGCCTATGCAATATTTTCAAATCTACGAGATTAGAACGAAGTAACTGGAACACATGTGAACCAATACCAGGAATCTGGGACATCGCCGAACAGCGCCTCTAGCGGCCGCCTCTGAAAACATGCGCATTTTCAATGGGAGAGCGTCGTTTTTCCCAAATAACTAATCATAGAAGCCATTTTTCAAAATATTACCATGGAAATAGGCTCTAGGAGCTTAGCCCGACATCTCATGCAAGCGGTACCATTACTTACGACAGAAAACCCGTTCCAAATTGCGGGCGAAGTTCGAAGTATGGGAGGCTATGGAAACGGCCAAATTTTGGAGGCTTTTTTGGCCAGTAAAAAGCAATTTGCGATGAGCCTATTGCATCAATCGACGTATTATTGGGGATTTATCAACTTCAATGACTCGGCTTTCAGCTAGTTGCAGCAGCAACTCTTGAAATGGCAAAAAAGTCGTTCCAAAATCGCAGTTTTCATAACAAGGTCGCAGAATTTATTGTGGTACGTATATAAACCTAGTTTTTGCCTCCGGCAGCACTCAAACCGATAGCCGAGCGTTCTGCGCGACCACCGATTAGGATCGCTGATACCACGATTGCCAGTTCGCAGGTTCGAAGCCAGCGGCGCGGCTATTTTTTTTTATCACTTTGTCGCTGCTTAGTTTGGCCGTTTCCCGCCAGATGGCATATTCCGAAACGCAGGTCATTTAGTTGCGGTTCTTGTTTCGTTTGCTTCTACTGTAGCAACGTCTTCCTAAAAAAAAAAATTGCTGGCTGCATGGTTTCGGGAACATGCGAACGTGCTTCCAAACTTCTTTTGCACTTTAGGTGTAATGTATTTTAGACAATAAACCCAACTTTGTGTTTTCAAAGTTGATTTCTTTCTTAAGGCAAAAATTTGTGAAGACATTACTAAGAAATATTTTTGCCTATTCAGCTATGCCATGGAAAGGCGTGTTTGTGCGACTTTTGTTCAGCCTGAAACGTACCACAAAAATAAATAGCTTCCCGTAAGTGCAATTAAAAGACGCAGAAGTAGAAAACTTGGCTGCAGCCCCAGACGTAGTATTCTTACAAAGGAATACAGAAGCTATTTGACTGAGTATATTTGCATTATATCAAAGCAGAATTTTTGCGTACCGGATCTTCGGTGCAAATGAAGGCTGTCCGAATTATTTAACAAGCGTTTTTACTTAGTACAAACCAATACCTCGAAACATAAACATTCTATCCTCAATATGCAGCGCACGTGTCTTATCATTTGAACCATTCCCATATACCTTCACGAAATTCCCGAAATACTAAAGGTCTTCATATCCTTTTACCACGACGTACGCAGAGGAGTATTGGAAATAATGCGAAAAGACACCGGGGCGTGTTAATGTAGTTTGTCGTGTAAAAATAGAGAACTATTCCAATCACAGACCACACCCTTTTTGAGTTATGCCCACAAAGCGTTGCAAGAAGACATTTTTTTCGGCTAGAATCACCAAAGTTACTATGGCATTCTGCTGTTCTGTTCTTAAGTAACTCTATTGCTGAATCAGATCGCAGCAGCATGATATAATTACTGGTACAATTCTTCAGTAATTCTGTAAGAATTTTCTCCTACGCTAAATTTAACGTGTTTGGACAACTGAAGAAACATGAGAAAGGACCGTGAGGCTTGCAGAAATGTTCCCTTATTAGAATCGTTTATCACCCATATCGGTACGGTGGTATTGTCATGATCACTCCAGCGTCCACGGACACCATTTATCACTTTACTGCCTGTAAAAAAATACAAAAGTGTCGTTCCTTGTGCGTGAGTAGCACAGTCGCAGCTGATCCTTTCATATGGGCCCACTAAGCTACACCTTCCCTTTTCTGCCATGGTGCCACAAGAGATGTCAATTTCACCCTTGAATTTCTCCCTTTCAGTTTGCTAGAAAGTATAGGTACGTACACAAGACGAACAGGCGAAGTTTTGAAGTAGTCCTGAGATTTTAGTAAAATTTCATAGCCAATGTTATTATCCTTTATTTGTTTGCATATTTATTACACCTGATTGGTGATAATAATGACGTGCTACATAATAGTTCAGTTCTTCTACTTAATAAGTCATGTCTGAGTCTGCTGTCCTGAAAATTAACCAGGTGTAAGCACTGCATGACGTTGGCTGGAAGGCCATTCATTAAAAAAAATTGTCTGCAGAATAAAGAAAATGCAGGTGCTCAATCGCACAGTCGCCGCCAAAAGTTTACGCGGCCGAGGTTCTGCGAATAAGTTCATTTTCAACGCAGCTACCCCGCAGCCAGTAAAACTATGCAAAACTTTTGTTTTGTTTACTCTAGACCAGTATACGCTGTAAATCCGAATACTACGATGCGTGACTAAGGCGTAGAAATATAAATATTTTTTTCACCTTCCGGGGTACGAAAGCTTGTGACGCTGACTATACGTTGTGAAGGCGAGGTTGCTTTTTAGCTTATTCGTTATGACAAGCGCCGAACTCTTGGTGATGGGATATTGGAGCGTAGAATTGTAGAACTTGTGCAAGCTCAGGCGACTTCACGACGCAAACCTAGCGATTGAAGCTCAGAAGGAGGAATAAACATTTATTGTAGAGCCAGCACTTTATGATGGCCGGGCCTAAGCCTCCCAAGAGGGGACGTCGAGGGCTTGCCTCGCCGCCGCCTCACGGGCGTGCTGGGTCGCCCAGGTTTGGTCGTCGAGGGCGGAGCTCCGCAGATCCTCACGCATCCTCGACGAGGGTAGAGTGTACTAGAACTATTGAGTGGCGCGACCGAAGCCGGCGCGCCTTGCATACCGTGTCCCCTTTTTTGGAGAAAGTAGCGGTGGCGCTGGCGTCGCCCACTCTTGAAGCAAGTTGGCGCGCTCCGGCCTGTGATGGGTGTGTGCGTGCGCGCGTGCGAGCTCTGCCGCACATTTGTGACTCAAAAAAAAAAAGGGGGGGGGGGTGAAGTAGCGTTTAAATCTCTGTGTTATACACCTGTGTGCAAGGCTGGGTACGCTCGCACGGGCCAAGGCCGCAAGGTATCGCTTTTTAAAGCTCCCAGAGATGAAGAGCGACGATTTGCGTGGGAGAGAAATGGGTGCAGACTTAATAAGCTCGTCGGCACTGATTGCACTGTGTCCGAGCTTCACTTTTAGCCTCACTTCACCGTGAGAGACTACGGGCACATAACGGAACAGAAGTTCGAGTGCCAAGGATGAAACCAATTCTTCGACCTGACGCGATGCCGACTATTTTGCTGAAGGTGCCTTGATATCTAACCAATAAAACACCGACACAGAAGTCACTGACGCAACGGCGTCAGTTCGCGCCTGATAATGACGCCGAAATTTGTTGCATTGAAGGGAGAATGCTTATTTAAAGCAACTGTGTGTAGCAGAATTATGATTTCAGACACTCTTTACGGAGAACCACGAAGGAGAGCGCGTGAAAAAAAAAATGGAACAAAGCTTAGAAGTCTGTAAATCTGCTTTAAAAACAGATATCGCAGTTGTGTGAACTGCATCTGTTAGAGCATCTCGAGCGGAAAAATGTTATATATCAATGTACAGCTTAGAAGAAATATTTACAATGTTTACGAACATTTTGGAAAATTCCTGCTAAGAAATTATGGGTGTCTTTCAGAGCAGTGTATAATACATAAATTTTGCGCACTGCGGACATCCAAGTATACAGATGATTGCAGTATAAAAATTAGTGACATTTTTTAGTACTTAGTTAAATTTGATGCTTGCCTTTTGTTTTAGTTTAACAATATTTGTATAAAAAAGATTGACAGCTTTAATAAACATTCTGCTTCCTACACTTTGATCATTTGAAAGTTTTATTTCAAAAGACAACAAACCCAATCAAGAACGGTGCAGTGGATGCCGAGCAAATTGATATATTTTTTTTTTCGCATGCATTTAGGTATAGGAGGTAGGTGTAAGCTTCTTGCAGCTCGAATAAGGATTCTGACTACAGACAATATCTATACCTTCGGCAGAATTGCGACTAAATGAAAAAAAAATTATACTAAAAACGTGTGCTCGTTTATTTTTCTCGGGAGAATATACGTTTCACTGTCTAAGAAATGTTATCGCTCCGTGTAGGACGCATGTATCGGAAGTTTCCCGAATGTTATATCGATGGTTGTATCGGCTGTCTGTTAATTGTCACCGAACCTTGCGTAATCTGATTGCATGTATGCGCGACGCGAATTGTGTAGTATTTTCTGGAAGACACGCTGGCACCAGCGATTACTCTGGAACCTTCGATGACTGATACGTAGAGAAAGAGTCAAGTATAAAAGCCGACGCGCTCGACCCGCTGATCAAATTTTCAACTGTGTTCGCCGCTATCGTTGTACTTTGAGTGTAGCCGGTTTTCCTGCGCACAGGTTCTCCCACTGAAGAGTTAGTTTTGCGATTCACGGTTTTGCTGCTGTATTCTCGACCGTCACTACCACTTGACAATACAGTTAATGCAATACTGCTCACACACTCCGCTGTGCTCATTAGAATGCGTCTTGTACAGGAAAATTTATAATTAAGCAAGCAATAAAATGAATGACGGGCATTGATCGCTCCAATAGCGACGTTTGATCCAATTTCCAAGCAGCAGATTAATAATAAGTTTTCTATAATAAGGTTATTGTCGCGCTTCACCAATCATCTTACAATCATTTTGCGCGTCATAAAAAAATAGAAAAAAACCCCCTCTCCGATCATGCCAGGTGCTCGCCCGGCGCAGATGAATTGTAGCTGGGACAGTAATGTAGTTCAGTTGCGATGCAACATTAATTTCTACGTTCCTTTCGTGGAAACTCTCCGTTTCTGCAAACGCACCGGCAAGCTGCCGCCTGTGAGGCCGGATAACGCTTTCAAGAGTGGTCGACTACAGCGCCGCCGCTACTTTTCCGCACGAAAAGGCCCTCTCAACGGCTGCCGGTCGCGCCACTCAAAATATTCTAGTACACTCTAACGAGGGGGTCGTGGTGTTAATGTATGTGTACAGTGCTGGGCACTCCCACAGCACATGCGGAAGCGTAGCTGGGTGAGTGCCACAGCACCGACAGTTGGGTGTACTGTAGACTTCAGGGAATATAAGGTGGAGGCGGGCGAGTGAAGGGTACGTATTTGTTTGTAGCAGACGCAGGGTGGTAGCCTGCGCCCAGCTGAATTTGGGGTGAGGTGGGGGGAAAGATCGGCACAGCATGCGTTTAGTTTATGAACACTGATCATAGATGAATAGTCAGATTAAATGAATGTTACTGTCTAATTCTGGACAGACTCGAGTGTAATACATACGTCCTAGATCACTGTAGGTTCCATACTAATTCCATACTACGCATTCCTATTCGAATTTTGGCCTGTCTTAAGCCTACCGAGTCTTAAGTAATCAAAATAGGTAGGAAATTGCTTCTTGGGATGTAGCCGAGGCCATGGTAGATGTGAATTGTAATGCGCTATATGTGAGTAGGCTGACTGGGATTATTACATGAAGTGCACCAACGTACCTACGTAAAGCCATGGTGGAAATTATGGAGCCCTTTATTGTTTATATATTGAAGTCATGTGAGAGTGTCTCTGGTAAAAAGTTATAAGTTTATTAATATGAGGACTGATTAGCCTTCTGTTAAGCTGTTAGGAAAAATGCCATGTACGAAGTGCTATTGTGGTTAAAATTACAACGTTATCAGCGCTTCCAAAAGAAAGTGACTGTACAAGTCCATTTTTCTCGGGCGTTCATGTCACCTAGGTACCACCGCCTGACCCAAGACCTTTATGTTTTAAAATCTGCCCCGATGACGTAAGTTACGTTGCGGAAAAAAACAAATACCCTTTCTAAAGAATGAACCATAACAGCTTCCCGACAAAGTGCAGTATGTTGCTGCAAGTCGTCATTTGTGATAACGATAAGAGCGACAGCCCGTCGTTAAAAATGACTTGTCACTCCCCGGTTTTTCTTTTTTGCTCAAGGATGCAAATGACCCACATAAGGATAATCCCTCCCTTCGCATGATGCTTGCGACCTTTCTGGTTCTGGACAAGCGCGTTGTTTGTGTATATTTCAGGCGCTTGGCATCGAAAGGCTTAAACCTTTAAACAGCGAAAGGCTGTCGCAGTCGCTTCGGTAGCTGCACGGAAAGCGCGGACAATCAGTCTACTTTCAGCACACGCGCTCTCAACCAAGACATATTTGCGAGAAAGGGGCTCCTATATTACCCATAGCGAGAAATGTATCCACAAATTACACTCATTATCCGATGTGTTTATGAGCCGCCACTCTGGGCCTGTATTCCGTGTTATGACAATAATATAGTTTGTGCAGTGTCAGTAGCCTAAACATAAAACAGGAAATTGAAGTCATCACATCAACTATCATATATCATAAATTGAAGAAATAAAACTGAAACTGTACTTCATAATACTCGCACTGCAAACTTTTATGCATGTGATTCATTTCAATTTCC
>NC_051156.1:137496222-137571090 GCF_013339745.2 Dermacentor silvarum
AACTGCGGTGGAACTAAATCCGTGTCATTTATTTAATGTCGGCCACCGTCGCGGGTTTGGAAAAGGGATTTATCAACTCAGTCCTTAGCACGCACCGGCGCGCCACTGGTGTCATCTCGAACGCCTACTCGAAATGACAAGGTCATCGTGTGCCCGCGCTAGTTGCAAAGCGAGCCCAGAGGAAATAGGGTGCCTCGATGCCCAGCGCCGCCGTCCAGGGTGGAGACAACCCCGCTGGCGCCGCCATATTGTGTCACACGAGCTGAGACTCAGCTACGCTTGCGTTCATAAAGTGTTACTCGCGGCGCGCTTCCAAGTGCTTTGCCTTGATGAGGATTTTTTTATCGGTGCCCCATCTGCATATCTTTATAACCAATAGCCGTTAACTCGTCGAAGGTCGAAGACGTAAATGTATGGCATCGGGAACATGCCCCAAGTTGCCTAATTCAATCACATTTAATATGCCGTGTGTATGTTTTAAAATACGCACTATTTTTTTTTTGCGCTTCGATGCTTGGTATATAAGGTTTGCGACCCCCTGTGTGTGGAAGTTTTTCTTTTCGCTGTTGTATTTTGGTTTACACGTCACGCCTCCTTTACCGTTAGCCAGCCACTCGCGCACGGCGGTTAGTTTCCCTTGCGTTGCGCGTGCTCTTCGCGTTCGTTGCAATTATTTGACGATATCTACGCGCAATTTTTGCTTTTTTGCCCACAAAACTGTGTGCTGACAGGATTAAGCTGGTGTAAAAATAACTGCGATGTGAAAATAAGGTTTAGTTAGTGCTGTAGAGAAAAATGTAACGTAACTTGTCTTTGTCAATCTTGCGTAGTACACACAAGAAATCGAACAATGCACAAAATACATTTACTTATAATGTCTAGTACAATCAATCATGAAAGAGATATGTACATGAAAAATTATATGTACTGTGTGGCGCCTGAAGGTTATGTTGAAAGACGAGATAAAAAAATTAATTCGCAAGGTAGGCTCGACACACAATTCGGGATAGAGAGTTTTTTTTTTATTTATTCATTACATGGGGGGGCGGGGGGGGGTTCAAGTGAGTACATCAACCTTATTACACACAATATAAATCGAAAACAAGAATGCAAACAAGAAAACGCAAGCGCGGGTAATACTAATCAAGATATCCAGCCAGAATACATACATCAGCTACCATCGAATACGTCGCATCAGCCAAACACATCGATGGCGAGTACAGAACATTTCATAAATAACCATTAGAACACTGATAACTACATTGAAAAAATAAACAACACTGCATACATATCACGTACAAAAACCGTAAATGAAACTAAGACAGTCAAATACAGATTAGCAATGTTTTTCACTTCGAAAATATAGTCCATGATGATGTAGGGCTGTTGACTTTAACAGACGGCGCCCATCCTGTCGATTTCCCTTGTACTGGTCCTCTTCAAAGTGTTTCTAAGTACAGGTAAAACAACAAAAGTGATTATTGATATGAAAAGTTGCCTTGTAAATACAGAGAACCCATTACAGTGCTTAAAAATAAATTTTAGCAGAAGCAATGCTGTATTACCTCGCTTCACACATTTCGAAGAAATGCACAGGCTACAACAGACACCATGCCAGAAAGCGCCGAATCATTTTGGTCCCATGATGCCCCTTAACTCTACTACACCTGGGCATACCGTGCACACGCATTTAAAGACCGTCACAGTACCCACTACGATCGGGAATGAGCACGAATGACCATCGGCTTACGATCACCACGCTACAAATATGTACAAGTCTAAAAAATCAGCTATGTAACGTAACACCCTGAGGTCCGCAAGATATCTCCTGAGAAATCAGAAAAAATCACAATGTTTCGCTTACCACGTACAAAACAGCCGCTCTCCCCAGACGAAGCACTGCGTTCTTTAGTCCCAAATAACCAGTACCGAAAAAAGAAAAAAGAAAGAAACTAGAGACACACACGATGTGTGCTTCCCGTGAAAAAGGAAAATAGGTAGCTTACGTGACGATTCGTAGCTAATGTAAGACTATTTCGCGGCTAAGCATCTTCGTCAGTCCTTAAAATAAGTTAAAATAAGGGTACAGACTGCGCCCATCAAAACGAAAAAAGCCTATGCGACGAGCGCTCGCAAACCATACGCTTCTCAGACAGCATCGGTGCAGTGCTTACTTAGTTCGTGAGCGAACGTAGCGAGGATCAGAGAATACTTTCTTATTTAAATGAAAAACATGGTGCGGTAGTCTAAACATTCTTGACACTTACCTCGCAAATGCAGGAGTTATCCATTGCCTTCCAGTGATCGCGCTTTACTTGGGCTTCCCATCTCTTCCGTCGCTCTGGGTCCCGGGGGAAGCGAAAACAACGCAGTCCTTTACGCTCGATCCGGCGCACTTGGGAACACAACAGCCCGTCATGTCGACACGATGCACTTGATAGCTTGTCAGTCATGCGGCTGAACACTGTCTAGCAAGCAGAAGCCCGCGAAGCATCCGCGCGCACTGTGCCTCGAACTCAGCACCGGCACCAAGCAATCGCAACGGCTCGCTGTGACACAATATGGCGTCGCAACGAGAAAGCGGCGGCGCGGGGGCGGTCAAAGGTTGGCACCACCCTGAACGGCGGCGCTGGCATCGAGGCACCCTAATTGTCCGCTGTGCTACTAGCGGACAATAAAAAAGATTTACAGATACTTGCGAATATCTGTGGGAACGCAGCGACAAATCTAGGCCTTAAGTTTAGCACAGAGAAATCAGGGATTATGATCTTTAATGAGCACACGAGTAACTTCGTGGTGTCAATTCAACAGCAAGTAATACCCATAGTGAAGCAATATAAGTACCTCGGCGTACACATAAACGAAGGAAAGAATTACTCAATCAACCACCAAGATAATCTGAAAATAAAGGGGAAGCGGAATGCAGCATTAATGAAACACAGAGCACTGTGGGGCCACAATAAGTATGAGGTGGTGCGTGGAATCTGGAAAGGAGTTATGGTGCCAGCGCTAACATTCGCAAATGCCATTATATGCTTAAAATCGGATATATTGGCGGGTTTGGAAGTTAACCAAAGATCAGTAGGCCGGTTGGCTTTGGGAGCACACGGTAATACGACAAATGAGGCAGTGCATGGAGACATGGGTTGGGCCTTATTTGAAGTCAGAGAAGCACAAAGCAAAATTAGTTTTGAAGAAAGGCTCAGGAACATGGATGAAAATAAATGGGCAGCTAAAGTGCACAAGTATCTCTACATGAAAAGCGTGGACACAGAATGGAGGAAGAGGTCAAGGAAGTTGGCAACCAAGTACAGGATAATCGAAACTGTAAATAGACAACCAGGGGTCATCAGAAAGAAAGTGAGAGAAATAGAGGCCGTGAATTGGATTCAAAGAATGGAAACGAAAAGGACAATGGAGATTTACAAGAATGAGAAGAAAGAAATTAGAAGGGAAAATCTGTACGATAACACAAAGGGCAGTGCCTTGCTATTTGAGGCTCGAGCCGGTTGCCTAAGGACGAAAACATATCGGAACAAATATTCGGAATTAGATGAGACATGTGTATGCTGCAGTAAAGATCCAGAGACCACTCAGCACATCCTAATGGAATGCGACGGGATCCACCCAGCGAGAACCGTAGGTAACGTGCAACTCCCAGAAGCGCTTGGGTTTAAAGTGGAAGGAAACATAAACAGATCAGCCGTAGAGATCAGCAAGAGACGATTAGAGTACTGGTGGAAAAAAAGTAGGGAAAAGATGGATGCGACCTGATCTCTTAAAATCATAGGCAGCGGTACAAGGTAAATTTTTGAAAAAGAAAAATAATGATAGGTATACAAAAATGCAAGATAAAGAACATGTATAGTATACCTGATTAAATCAAGCAGGCTAGGTGACTATTTGTCGCCGCCCCGTTTCAAAGGGGATGCCAATAAATCATCATCATCATCATCATCATCATCATCCTAAGAGGGAAGTGCGAGAGAGGATCCCGGTGGCAGCACATGGCTCGCACATGACGCGTTTCAGTGGCGGCTCTTTCAGTACTCGCTGTTGACCTTTCAGTCGGATCCCGCCATAGGAAAGCAATGGCGACGCTTTATCAAGCGGCATCCTCGTAGTACTGAACCTCCCGCCACCAAATACACGTGCAAGGCTGTTTTAAAGCTGATCGCTAACAATGAACATCCCGAAAGGATAGGTTCTGCGTTAATGTTACGTTGCTTAGCTAAGAGCTAACGTTTGAGCAACCGTTAAGCAATACGGTAGACCCAACAAGTCCACAAAACACGCGAAGAGTACTAAAAGCATGCCTCCAGGATTTCTATGTCATTTTCCTTTACGCTTTAGTTATTATAAGTTCTAATACACCGGAGAATGAACCGTTATGGCTCACGCTATAGACCTACATTCTAAATTTATTTACTGTTTGAAGGTGTAAAATGCATTCAGAATGCCCCACGTTGTTACTGTTATTGCCTTTCGAAGACTAACGTTAATCGAAAAAGAACTGCTTTAGGCAAAAAACTTATCGCATTTGATTTCAGAGCCTATGCTTTTATTGACTTCCCCAGTTAGGTATGTTTCTGGCCCTTCTATGTTCTGTATATGTAACTCCGGAATATTTACACTTTCGTTTGCCTAAACGTCCGAGAAGTTGTACTATTAGGTTTTCATATCTGGTAGTGTCATGTGATATCATTTCATGGTAGTGTCATGTTTTTTGATGTCAGCTCTTCATTTCAGACACACAATAAAGGAAAGTATAAACACAATAATTACGCTCGTAAATTTATTTGACTTGTCTTCACGGAAGCATTAACTTGAAGAGAACTTCCTTTATTTCCATCTTACTGGGGTGGTGAAGCCCTAAAATAATCTAATGCCTGCTGCTTTCCGCACGGGCCAGATAACTTACTATCACTAGGTGCGTTTTTACGACTGTAGTATGGAACATTTAAAGTATATTATTCTCGCGTCGGTTGCAGTGTACATGCCAACCCTGAAATGATGCGGTGCTCTGTTCTCTCCAGACTAATGCCTGCCACACCGCATCTGCATCCTATGGGGTTCACACATGCATCGCTAGTCCTCTTCCTAAGTACATCGGGAACGTTTTTACGAAACCCACACAGCCGTACAGTTTGACCATGATTTTACTTGACAGTGGCTTCCATAACATTATGCAAAACGTCTGGCAGCCACGGGTACGCCTTCTCTTCAGTTCCCAATTCGACGGCGACTTTCACGGTTTGCGTAATGGTATTCATGAACGGTCGTCTGCCTTCTCGAGTGAGCTGAAGAAAGTCTTGCACGCACGCTTACTATCTCACTTTCCCGTATCTCTCTCTCACTCACTTTGTTTTTCTTATCTGCTTCTATTCACGTCTGCAAAGGGTGATGCAGCCTATTAGCATTTTCATCAGGACGATGTCGAACCACCCCTTTTCGAACGACCGGACACCCGGTTGTATACACTGACCAGAGTGAACGGCCTCTCTTTGTGCCCTGGGTCTCAAGGATGGACGGACGGCAAATATTCCATGTTTTCCCTTTTGAGGCCGCAACTGTTATTGTCGCCGATAAGCTGAAAAAAAAAAAACATTTTTTTCTACATCCGTCAGGATGTAAACAGAATGTCAATCGTTTGTCTCAAATGAAATCAAACGCTATTGTACTTGAAGAACTATTGGAACACCTTATTGACCTTGAATTCTGGCTTAGGCGACTACATTCATAAACAAGTTAAGTAGCTTTACAAAAACGTATAGGGAATATGTAATTATAGTTCTTGTTTCCCTGAACTAATCTCAACAGAAAGCTTGCGCCAGCATATCGGATAACGCTACTGTGTGCTTAGTGTTATTTTTATCTAAATGCTGATATAATTCATTAGAGATCTCCAAAGTGACCATATGAAAAATTATGCATTGGGCTAGCACACCTTTAAGTTATATGAATATATGATTAGGGTTCATATATCGTACGTTATTCAATGTTTGTTTCGTACTTTCTTACGAAAAACCCCACAGGAAAAGTAATCTGATCACGGATATACGATGGTGATCGGGAAACAATAAAAGTGAATCCATGGTTAAATACCCCCAGGGGGGTACCAAGGGGACCAGTAACTTTTTTTTCTGTAATGCATAGGAGCATAACGTCCAGTAAAACATGCAAAACAAAGCGCTTCAGAAATTCGAGGTGACTGCAAACACATTCCATAGTCAGGCAATCACGCGCAAGTAAGTGATGACGGGTGTGGTAATCTTCATGATGATGACAGTAAAAGTGGGTTCGCATTCTCCATCGGCCACCCCGGATAGCGCATTCGTGCGACGTAACACGTGCAGTACGACGCTTCGATGTCAGTGCCCTCTAGAAGCGCGCAATGTGCAAAACATGGCGAAGTTTCACCCGAAAGGCGAAGCATCAATTGCGACAGCAAATTAGTGGAGATCTATACGGAGTAAGGACAGTAGTTTTATCAGCTGTATAAACTTGGACATGCAGCACCACCAGCAACGCGCAGAACTGTTGTCGACGCCGTCGGGGTTTTGCCCACGTTCGCACCAAACGCGCGCGGCGTTGGTGACTTGCCGGTGCCTCTGGGGGCGGCTCGAAGGTTTTCGACGAGATTGGAACGGGACACTCGTCGAGCAGCGTCGGACCACCTTCTCGTCTAGCGACGTTTTTATATAAATACGCATTTGGTGCCGCAGCTAAATGTCGCCTCCCCTCCCTCCCTCCCGTCCCCCCACGGCCTTTCGCGCGACGGAAGAAATCGCAGTTTGCTCTCCGCCGTGTGTTCGCTCCCCGTGAAAGCACGCGAGGGACGCGAGCTTTCACTCGCACCTAGAGCATACGGCGCGGGGCGACGATTTCATCGACGTTGGACCCTATACGGAACCTCACGGCGACGGCGACGCCGACGGCAGAAATCTGCTTGGAGTGTCCATATATTTGCTATCGCAATAAAATGTCTGTGGGACGTATGGCATATCTTTCATTGCTATAGCAATTATATGGACACTCCAAGCGGATTTATGCCGTCGTCGTCGCCGTCGCTTTGAGGTTACATATG
The DNA here is from genome assembly GCF_013339745.2 of Dermacentor silvarum. NCBI lineage: Eukaryota > Metazoa > Arthropoda > Arachnida > Ixodida > Ixodidae > Dermacentor > Dermacentor silvarum. The sequence goes on from NC_051156.1 coordinate 137,503,310, forward strand.
AAGTCCAAGGGCGATAAAATCGTCGCCGCGCGCCATATGCTGTATGTGCGAGGGACGCACATACAGCTCGCGAGGGACGCGCGCTTTCACGGAGAACAAACGCGACGTCTCCGTCGCGCGAAAGGCCGTGGGGGGATAGAAACGAGGGAAAAGGGGCGCCGTTGTGCTCCGGAACCAACTCGACCCGGCGCAAGGGGATCTGGCGATTCAATTTCGCGCACGAAAGCGGGAAAGTAGGAAGGCAGTGCGGGAGGCATGGAGTGCGGCTTCTACTCTGCCAGCAACTGCGCACTTGTACTTTGCGCTGATGCGAGCCGTCACGCGCACCGTATCTTGAAAGCGATCTGCACACAGCTCCTATCTTTGTATGCGCTGTGCTTTCGCCGCACAGTTTCCGTTCTCGCTGCTGCCGCGCTTGCTCATGCCAGCGCTTTGAAGGCGGTTCTCTGCGGTGATCGAGAGTGATCTGTTCATGTTTGCTTGCACGCAATGACACCATGCTTGTTAATTCAATTATAAGCGAATGTGTCCAAGTTTATACAGCCAATAAAACTACTATCTTTACTACTTATAGCTAATTTTCTATCGCAATTGATGCTTCGCCTTTCGGGCGAAACTGCGACTTTTTTTGTCGCACCCATTTCTACTGCGTTCGTTGATGAACGGCGTCGTACATGAATATACGCCGAAGCGACAACAGCGAATGCACTACCTGCTGGTGCACGAAATGAAGCTGCGACATACGAAAAAAAATGTCACCAAGAAATGAAAATAGGAAAAGAAACCTTTCATTTCTTCACGTAATTATGTCACTTTACTTCATTGTTTCATAGGTTGAAAAGCCAGAGCCAGAAGATATTGAATTATACAGAAGATATTGTCACATAGCTGAAGGTTAGCTGCCTGGCACGCTGGCAGACAGAAAGATACACTGCGTCGGCGGTAAACTTAAAGAAAGTTTATTTGGCGAACTTGTGTCCTAAAGCAAGCGAACAACTCGGTAACGGCGAAAGCAGCAAGCGTGCCTATGGTGGTCGTCGGACTGAGCCAGCGCAAGCGGTTGTCCCGTATTTATACATTTCGCGTCCATGGTCGAAGCGTGTCAAGCGACGCCGCTCGCTTCGCAGCGACGCCAGGTGCGTCGTTCGCGTCGCTGCAAGCCGAAATAAACGCACGTGGCAATATTTAATTTATCGTTGGCTACCAAAGAACTGACCGACTCTTTATTGCCAAAACCAAAACTATGGCCTGCCTGTGGGTCCATAGAAGTGTCCGCTGTGTTAGGCGCTGGGCCCATGTGCTTCTCGCTTCATTGTCGCTGTCCTTATTTGCGCTGCCTTATAATAAAGATGAGAAAACTTTCCCCTTTTTGCGCCGTGCCCAAATGTAAATAATGCCTTGCGTATTCCGCCGAGACAGAGGAAAGCGCAGCTTCACATCAGCAGCACACGAAACAAACACATCGCGGTGAAACCGCAATAAGCACGCGGAGCGAGGAAGTACTGTAACAGGCGCAGCCGACGTTTATTCGTTGCGTAAAACACTAACACAGTCTGGAGGACCGCAGCAGCTGCGAATGACTCGAGTGCAATGGCTGAAGAAGCAATGCGAAGCTCCATCATTTGCCTATGCAATATTTTCAAATCTACGAGATTAGAACGAAGTAACTGGAACACATTTCAACAGTGTGTGAGTGTCTAGCGAAGGTGTTCTGCTCTTTGTGCTATAGCGGTCAGGTGTGAAGTCGTAAGCCATGGCTCAGATGCACGTGTCGTTGAGCCCGCCTCTCTAGTTTGCAGAGGCCCTCCAGTGACGGCATATGAGATTAGATTTTCTTTTTTTTTCTTTTGTCTTTCTTTTTAGAAACGAGTTTCTAGTGAAATTTCACGCTCAGCCTTCCTCAGCATGCAGTCAAAACACGCTGAGCACAGTCGGCTATGTGTGGCATATAGAATGACTTAAGAAACTGGCACTCGCTTGCGAAATTACACGCTGGTCGCTAAGTCAGGGTCATTGACGCTCCGTGGAGCATGCTCGAGGGTGCAGTTCCGCCTTTGACGCTGGAAATTAAGTCGGCGCGACCGGAGGAAATCTTTTTCGAGCCGCAATTATGAGAGGCCTGCCATGCGTAAGGCTATCCACACAAACAAGAACAGACACAGACGCCAGAACGTTATAGTAAAGACACAGACGCCACTGCCTTTTTGTTCCACCCGCTGGAAGCAGACGACGCTCACAATGCGGTCCTTCTCGTCAGCTTTGTTTTCCAATAAGGATTTTGTAATAAGGCGGCGAAAAGCTGCGTAATATTTAACGACAGAAGATGCACCGCTCATGCTTGGGAGCCCTTTTGGAAACCATGTATAAAGTGTGATCTTTTAAGGCGTCGCATTCGAGCGCACAGAGAACAAGATAAGAAAATCAGCCTCCTCCTTATGAACTGGAACGTCCACATGAAAAACTCTTCGACACAGCTCCGTGTGGAGAGCCTCATGAAACTATGATGCATCACGTTCCAATTGCGCCTCTGTGCATGAAATCCTGTGCGATCGCAAGATTCTTTCCGCAGGTGTTAAAATAAAAATGGGACATTCCTCCCAATTCATTCACATAAGCTAAGCATTAGCAACAACATAGGCTTAGATGCTTGAGATTGTGACACCATGTAGATGATCAAGGTTGTGCTTTGTGCTGCTGGTAAATGCCATATCCCGCCGTCCTTCTGCGTTTAGCGCAACTAATACATGAAAGCGGTGGAACAAAATGGCTCGAATATTGCAACGATTCAATTCTAATGCTCTTTTTTTTTGCGTTTTGTCAGTACATCGAAACGCGCTGCACCCATGCACTTTGCCTCTGCGTTTGACCACCTGTGAACGGTGGATGATAACAAAGGAATATAATTGAGCAAGTGCAAGCCATACATTGCACCGGTCTTGGACAAACAGCGCTATCCAATATCCTGGATATTCCACAATTATAGGTAGCACTGTGATTGTATCCTTAGTTTCCTCGGCGTGCGTCTGTTGGTTGCACTGCAGTGGAGGTTTTCCTGATGATGTGGATACGCTTTAAGAAAGTGCCTTGCAAACTGACATTTTTATATCACTGCTCAGTCGTGTTGCAGTGATAAAGAATAGAAGAGTGTCCATTTTACGAGACATCTGATACCATGCTTTCCTTTCTCGTTGCTTTGACGATATACCGGGTGTTTCTTCCTTTGTTTTAGCTTATACTGAACTTTAACAAATCGCGTGTGGTAGACAACATAATTGTAGTAATTGAGCTAGATTACTAGCTCGCGGACACAACTTGCACGGGAAACGTAAATGCACAATAGACTAAATAACAAAAAGTAGCTAATTAACTTTCTCATTATTTACTTAACGTATGGTAAGTTACTTTTTGCAGCCGGCGAGTTCTCAAGCCATATCAACTTGGAATAAATTTTCAGGATTACCTTCGTTTTGACATCATCATCATCACCATCATCCTATATTTTATGTCCACTGCAGGACGAAGGCCTTTCTCTGCGATCTCCAATTACCCCTGTCTTGGGCTAGCTGATTTCAACTTGCGCCTGCAAATTTCCTAACTTCATCACCCCACCTAGTTTTCTACCGTCCTCGACTACGCTTGCCTTCTCTTGGTATCCATTCTGTAACTCTAATGGTCCATCGGTTATTCATCTTACGCATTAGATGGCCTGCCCACCTCCCGCATGATGCCTACGTTTTCATATATCCATTACCAAAGCCCGCGACGAAATACGTGGGCGTTCCAGTTACTTTTGTGCTTCAGTGCATAAAACGGCAGTTCGGTAAAAAAAAGTAGGTGGAACAATGGAGCATTTTTATCGCAAGCTTCATAGCGCACATCTCGAAACCCGTGCAATCTTTAGAAGCTTTTCAAATTGAATATGCCTCGCAAACTCACCGGCGACAATACGGTAATTGAAATACGTGCCTCAAAGTGAATAATTATAAAGCTTCTTAGTGAATTTTTATTCATTAGTTGATTAGTTTTTCGATTACTCATGCGAATAATTTCAGCCGCTTCGAGTAATACGTCTCAGAAAATGAATGAATGAAAATATTTTCATGAGCTTTTCAGCGCATGCGCCGGATGGAAGTGGTTCCCACTTGGTTACGAGCCAAAGCTGGTCTTCCAGGGCGGGGCTGGACAGCAAGATCTTCCATCGCTCTCTAAGGGGTTGGATGGGTAGGGGGATCATGTTGGGGTTAGGATTGGTGAGAAGTGGTGGGTGTTGTTGGCTAAATTTACTATCTGCTATCATGTGTTGGAGTGTACCTGGCTCGTGACACACGGGGCATACTTGCCCGTACTGGCTCGGGTACATGCGGTTTAGTAATCGGGGGTGGGGAAACGACTCTGTCTGGATCTGCTTATATGTTGTCTGCTGCTCCCTCGTTAACTTGAGGTGTGGCTCGGGGAAGCTCTGTCTCCCGTTTCTGTAATATTACACTATGTCTTTGTACGTGACCAGTGGTTGGCTCTTTGCGTTCTCCTCTTCCCTCTCCGCGGCTGCGGCTCGGTGTGATAGCGCCCGGGCCTGCTGGTGGGCAAACTCATTGCCCTCCACTGAGGAATGGGCCGGAACACAGATTAGTTCTATATCCTCCCCTTTCGGGGGTTCCTTGCCTTTGAGCGCCCGAAGCACAAACCGGGACACCCAGCCCGACTGGAAGCTTCTATACGCTTGTTGCGAGTCTGTGACCACTCTGGTCCTGCCTTGTATAGTGAGGGCCAGGGCAATTGCCAGCTCTTCTGCTTCGTCGACGTCGTTTGTTTTTAGCGTCGCGCACGTTATCAGCTTTTCTTTGGTTGTCACCGTTACGGTCGCTCAGCTTTTTCCTCTGTCTTTGGAGGCTCTGTGAAGATTACCGCCTTCTACCCAGCCAGCAGCCTGTTGTAAGCTTTTGCTCTGGCCTCCTATCTGCCGCTGTGGTGTGCTGGGCTCATGTTCTTGGAGAGTGGTTTTGCCTTGATGGCTTCTAGCCAGACGTCTGGTAGTTGTCCTCGCTCCGTCTGTCTCGTCTCCTCCCAGCCGATCTTTTTCAGAACTCTTCTGCCGGCCTTCGTTTGACTTAGGCGATGCTTATGGCTGGAGAGGTGGCCCTCGATCAGTTCGTCCACCGTGTTATGCAGGCCCAACCTCATGAGTTTGTCCGTGGAGGCACTCATCGGGACTCCGATGGCTTGCTTGATTGCTTTTCGGATCATCACGTTGATCTGGTTCCTTTCGACCGTGCTCAGCAGGAGATACGGTGCCACGTACGTAATTCGGGAAATCACGAAGGCATGTACGAGCCTCAGGATGTCGTTCTCTTTCATTCCTCTGCGTCTCATCGCCACTCTGCGGAGCATGTGCAGTATTTGCTCCGTCGTGTGCTTTAGCTTTCTCGCAGACGCCTCCGCCTTGTTGTTTGCTTGTATCACCAGTTCCAGGGTCTTGACACTGGGGCCCGGCAAAATGTCTTCTCCGTCTAGCACCACTCTAATATCTTCCTTGAGTTTTTGCGGCGCCCGTTGTCGTACTACCACCAGTTCCGACTTTTGTGGCGAGCACCTTAGGCCGCATTCCTTGGCGTATTTGTCCACCACTTTCACCGCCGTCTGCAGCGTGTTTTGCATCTATCTGTGGTATCCAGCCTTCGTCGTCCAGAGCGAGACGTCGTCGGCGTAGAGCGCGTGCCCCAAGCCTTCAGTCGCTTCGAGTGCCTTGGGCAGGTGCAGGAGTGCTTTGTATTAATGGTAAGCACCTACGATGCAGGCAGAATTCAAGTTCTCAGCTCAGAGAGAAGAGAACTTGACGAATCCTGCCTGCATCGTAGGTGTTTACCATTAATATAAAGGGAAGAAAAGTGAGGCTCATTTTGTCCTCGCGTTGCTTTTTACATTTACTTCGACAAACTAAACTGATCTCCACTTCCCGTACCAAGCAGCTGGGTCAAATACTACAGAATAATAGGACCGGAAGGCGGACTGGTCCCGGCTAAAGAAGAAGAATAAGAAGAGAGATAGAAATAAGCTTTTACTTTCTGAAACGATAATCCGAGTGAGGACTCGGTTCACCCTAGGTAGGGGAATTCCTTATTCCAGGAGCCCTCTCGCTTGGGATGCCTCCTTGGCCTGGGTGAAAGAAGAGGAAGAAGAAATCAGCGAGGAGCGGCCCTTCTATTTATGCACCGAATATAACCACCCGATACACCCCTTTCCAATTTGCAACCCGTTTTCATCAATTCACCAGAATCATTTTTCAGAACAAGATGGCGGCGTTAGCGACAGCCACAAGTTATTTTTGTTCAATCGCTGTTATCTAAACTTCAAGTTAGCCTACCGCGCCTGATTTCTCCAAAATCTAATTCATTCAAGATAAAACTAACTTTTGATGATATTTTTCCAAAACACGCAAAACTTCTTCCTGCGCGCATACTTGAAGGTCTCCTTCAAGACCATCTTAGTCAATTTCCGTCTCATTTGGTTATTTCTACGGACGCATCACAAAATTTAGAGAAGGCTGGTGTTGGCATCTTTTCGAATCAACTCAACTGGTCTTTTGCTCTCCGTCTCGCTGATTACACTCCAATATTTCTTGCAGAATTTCTGGCAGTTATTCTTGCCATCCGAAAATTGGGTCCACAGAATTCTAAGGTAATAGTTGTTACAGATGCGCTTTCGGTCTGTACACATTCAACTTCCAATAATCAGTCACACCTACTGAGTATATTTTCGACTCTTGCCCCAGAAAATTTATCCGAAGTCCGCTTTGTCTGGGTCCCCGGACATAGTGGAATCTTTTTAAATGACTCAGCTGACTCGCTCACTTCGACATCACTAAATGGTCCGGTCATAAATATTCTTCCTGATTTCTCTTTTATAACAGGAGCTAGATTTAAACGCCTTTTATTGCTGAGTTGCCATGACTCGTCCATACTTTCTTCAGACGATTTCCAACATTTAAAATTTCGGTGGAACACGAGCAATTGCCTTTCACGCCAATGTGAGGTGACGCTGTCAACTTTCCGCTGCAGAGTTCCCTGCCTAAATTTTTATCTTCATAGATCCGGTTTATCAATCACTGACCTCTGATCGTTCTGTAATCAACCGGAGACTATTGACAATTTCTTTCTTTTTGCCACCGCTTCTCCTCCCTCCGTAGAATGTTTCTGTTATTTCCAAGCAGTAATCTGGGTTTGGCACTTACAACGCCAAACATTTTGTCTTTTGGGGCCTGTCAATTAGGCACAAGTCAGGGCTCTATGATCACTGCTGTTCACAAATTTATTGAAGCATCCGGAAGGTTACGCTGCTAGGGCACCGACCGTGGGACATGTTATTTTATGTTTATTTTTGTAGTTAGTTTTCTCTTAATTTTTATTTAGTTAATTTATGTATAGGACATCTTAAAATGTGTGTTAAGGAGTTACCAAAATCTTAATTTTGATTATTCACCTTTACCATTTTGTTCGTTGTTAGGTGCATGTTTTATTTTATCCAGTGTGGCCAATCCCCCTCGTGGGTACGAGCCATGTTTTGAGGCAACAACAACAACAACATAACCACCCGATTCATGGCCAATCCCCCATTGTGGTTACGCGCCACAACCACTCAGGTCAACAACAACAACAACAGCGGCCGTACTTGCATGGGCTCCCGCTTCAAGAAAAGCTTTCTCCAGGCCAAGTCATCCCAGACCTTTCAAATAGTGTCATTCGACGGAGCAAGTTGGATTACATCCGTAGAGACTAAGATTCAGGCTGTGAGTCACATTTATCAGTGTTGTGGAGCCTCGAGAGTTCGTAAGCGGAGACCGCTCCGCTATAGGCCTAGCCAGGAGTGAGGGGTAAGCCCCACCCAGGCACTCGAAGCTTTTAAAAACCGCCATGGAGGTTGATGCATCCCCTTGGCAACCGCAAGAAGCGTCCACCGACTGCGCAGATGACTGGCTGGCAGTCAAAAGGCGCAAACAACGCAGCAAGGAAGCACCGAAGAACTCTGACCCACCTCCCGAGGCACAGCAGCGCTCACCGCGCAGACCACCACCACTCCCGAAGCAGCGCCTGAAAGTAATACTGAGGCCAAGAGAAGGTCTCGTCTTTTGGAAGTGGCCGACCCCGGTCATCGCCCGAGCAGTACCCACGGCGGGGGGTTACCCACGCACAACTCCGACCCAGAACCTTATCGTGCGGATAGAAAGCAAGCAGAACATCACAGCAGTGAGCACCTCTAGTGAAGACATGGTAGCTACGATACGAGACATCAGCACTGTGCATCTCGGCGCCAAGGAGTATGCAGTGGCAACATATATCGCACCACCGGCGAATTCAACTGATGGAATGGCCCATGGCATCCCTCAGGGAACGACGGACGCGGAGCTCATGCGAGGGCTGTATGCACACAAAAGAAAAATCCTACAAGCGCGTATGCTTGGGCCATGTGCGACCGCATTGATAATTTTCGAAGGAAGAACGGTACCGAGGTACATCAACTTCGACGGAGACGAGCTACGCTGCCTACCCTATCAACACACGGTCAAGGTATACAACTCGTGCCATCAAATGGTGCATCGAACCAACGTTTGCCCGCACCCGGATAAACCCACCTGCGAAAGATGTGGTGCAGCAGATCCAAGTGATGGACACGACTGCTAACTGAAATGTTCGTTGTGCGCCGGCGATCACGCGACGGCGTCGAAAGAATGCCCAAGAGACTGCTACCAGGGCCACGCTCGTCGCACAGGCGGCTCAAGGAACAGACACACAAAGACAAGACCACGACGGGACAACCAAGCAAGGGTCGCCGACAGCCATCGTGATCTCGGACCCGCTCCTGGTCCACACCCAGGGCGACATCGCAACAACGAGGCGGCAACAGATCCAGGTCCGACAGCAGAAACAGGTGCGGCAGTAGCTCGAAAACACTGAGTCACGTGACCTCCAAGGAACAACAGGTGAGCTGGGCAGAACGCTGCCTCCCGAAGTCACAGAGACAAAATGACAAACCGAAGCCCCACATACAGCCATCACGAGACGCAGACACAAATACGAGCAACACTGTACAGGCGCTTGCGGCCCTATAGTGCAGGAACTGCGCGTAGAGTTAGCCGAATTGCGCGCACAGCTAAAGGAGGAACGAAGCCGAAACAAGCCAACAGCGCAAGAAAGTTCGCCCGAACCCTGAACAATGCCACCGCCACCGCAGCGCGCGTGCACTCCCTCGGTAGTGCAGGAGACCGTCGAGGAAATGAACACCAAGGCACCGCCCGAGCCGAATCCGACAGCCCAGCCGCTCGATGCGAGAGTAACAGCCTGCGAAAGAGGTATTCAGGAAAACGGGAAAGCCATCCAAGAGCTACATATGCAAATGGAGAAGGGCTTCGACGATATCCGAAAGATGATAACGCAACTACACGTGGTTTTCACCCCTATGGTAAACGATCAACGCCGCAAGAAGCCGCGAGTCTATCCACACAGAGAGGCAGCCCTCCCTTAAATGCTACAAGAGGATCAAAATGGCCAGAAAACAGAATGATCAAAATGGAGGCATCACCATTTGGCAGTGCAATTGTCGTGGCTTCACTCGCAAGAAGGCGACGCTACCACTCACAGCCATAGCACACCCCACCACACGGCAATGGGAGGCAGCGCTTCCCAGCTCCAACTCGACGGACCAGCTCAACCTGGTCAACAGAGCGAGAAGGGCAGCTAAGGCCGCTCGACTCTTGACTTCGGGGACCACCCACTGCAGAGTGGAGAAGCTACCTACATTCGCGTGCTCTTTTGCATACAGTTTATTCTCTCTCTCTCCTTGCCTGGGCGACGAGACTGCGTAGGTCGTACAAGTAATCAGAGGAAAGCTTAGCCTCCCACGTTTCAGTGGTGGTATAGATGGGCGTGGAATTGGGGTGCTATTCCGCTTCTATGGGACGTTTTTGATTGGAGCCGTGCTGTGAGGCTTGTGAGGTGGGATCTGTGGATGTGTCACGCAGTGCGCAATCCTGGACCGTGTGTCGCAGGGTGTCTGGGACGTCGCAGTGGGGGCACGTGTACAAGTACTGCGTAGGACAGAGTCTGTGCATGGTTATTTCATGTACATAGTTATTTAATAGGCGGCGGAGGATGGCTTCTTTCTGTTTACTCAGGCTGTTGTTTAATAAGAAGATGCAAACATTTATTTGTGGCAAAGCGTTGTCCACATCGCCATTCGATGTAGAACCTGTGATTATGAAGGTGTCGAGGGTGAAGCAGGGTTTGGGTATGGGCTAGTCGGTATTCTATGGCAAACTTGACTTGCAGCGCAGGCACAGACAAGGGGAAGATAGAACGACGAAGACAAGCGCTCACTTCCAAATGAATATTTATTTTGAAAGCACGCATATATGACCAAGACACCAAGAGTGCTTGATCATGTTGGATTCACGTTTTGTCTTGCTGTCTTGGACAAATATGCCTGTTTTTCGAAATAAAATTTAATTGGAAGTCAGCGTTTGTCTTCACCGTTATTTCTGTCCCTTGTTTATGTACGCGCTGTAAGTCACGTTTGCGGTCGAGGGTGAGTTGTGCGAATTGGCCCCTTGAGTGTAGAAAATGTGAGAAACTAGTCGAGGCCAGAACGTTGGCTGTGTATCCCTCTGGGGCCTTGGTCCAACTTTCCCAAGTAGCGGTGTTGGATGCGTGGCGGAATGCTGATAAAGAGAAGCGACTCAATGAACTCCATTGTTGGGCATGGTATTAGTAAGCTCTTGCCAGGCTACTTACCGTAGGGTCCCATCTGGCCCGACAGTTACATTCTACCGAGGCAATGATTCACACACTACACTCTTAGCACGGTAACGTTTACTAAAGGGGTATATTCTCACAAATTTGTGCACCTATAAAGAACAGTTACACAGTAACCTTTATTTAAGTAACCTTTAATAAAGGGCATACTCTCACAAATTTGTAACCTATGAGTTGGACATAAAATTGTAACCTTTACTTAAGTAACGTTTAATAAAGGGGCATATTCTCACAATTTTGTGCACCTATAAAATAAAAGACTACGTGTACCTATACTAAAGGTTACTATAGAGTAACCTTTAGTATAGGTACACGTAGCTTTATGTATGTAACCTTTCGTGTAGACATACACGAAAGGCTTCACACGCAGCCGTGGCCTAGTGGTAGAACGCCCGCCTCGGCTGCGGGAGGCTGTGGGTTCGATTCCCACCGCCGCCGGGCACCCACTGGTTCAAAAGGGCACAAGCGTACCCCGGCCTGGCGTTCGGCTTCCTCAGGGGTGATACGCTTGGGAAAGGAGCCTGCGCCCTGAATTCCCGTCGAAACCAACGTGAGCACGGAAAAAAAAAGTGGTGTCTGGACATGCGCAGAAGGACGCACGTGTGCAAGGCTTCACACGTGCGTCCTTCTGCGCATGTTCATGAATTTAGGACATTGATTCTTCGGCTAACCACCAAACTTCACCGCACTACACTAGCGTAACTCACTGAGCAGAACTTCATAAAATTCTACTTCAAATGATCGGCCGAATTTTTACAACTTTCGGTTACCAACGTCAGGAGGATACTCGCTTCTGAAAATATAGGCATTTAAGGTGCTTAGTCATAACTTCTCTGCTGCGTTATATTAGCGCTTTGGTCAAGGTTAAAGCACTGCTATAACTCAGCAGAGGAAATTACGACTAAGTGTCATAAAAGCTTATGTTATCGGAAAAAGGTATCCTGTCGACGTAGCTAACGGAAAGTTGTTGAACCTCGGCTGATCTTCCGAAATACAATTTTTCTGAAAACGCTGCTCAGTGAGTTACGCTAGTTCCCTGCAGTAAAGTTCAATGGGTGGCCGAAAGAGCAATGTGCAAAATTTGTGTGCATGCGCAGAAGGACGCGCGGGTGACAACGTGCAAGACCGGATGCCTATACGAAAGATTACAAAAAAAGGTTCCTAAAAATGGCCGCAGGGGTTATGCCCTAATTTCTTGGACATGACTCATTGTCGAACACTAAAAAAATATTCAGGACTAAAGAGAAAATGACATTTTATTGCTGTGAAAACTTCATACGGCGACAGACATTTGCACGATAGTCAATACATTTGGGGACAAAGTTTTACTAATTAGCTTTTTTCATTTCTTTGGGGACATGTAATTTCATATTGAAGGCAGCCAGTACTGAAAGAATACGAATTTTCCATAATTGTGCCTGGCACCAATTTAGAGAAATTGAATCTGCAATGAAGTGCGTTGCTGTTTCAGTTATTCTTTCTGCACAACCTGCAGCAAAATTCTGTAAATATCTGAGCTAGAACAGCAATGCATTTTATGGCATGTTCGCAGTATGTGTTTTTGAGACTATTCTGTGGCAGAATGCTTCCAGCAACCGGATATGGAGTGCTGATTGACCAACTCTTCCGTTAACCACGATTGTTTATTTACATGCTAATCAGTCAAACATTGGTAATATTCATACTAATGATGATTATTCGAGTTTATTGGCGCAATTCGTACTAATGATTATTGCTGAAATTATGTTGAGATGACTATAAAGCTTCAAGCTGAACTTTTTGTTGGGCTAGTTGGTGCATGTTACTAAATTATTTAAAGAGCCAAACAGACGACACAAGAAGAGCGCTCGTCCGTGTCTCTTCTTGTGTCGTCTGTTTGGCGCTTTAAATAATTTAGTAACTATAAAGCTTGTTCCGCAGAAATCAACATTTCGTCTCAAATTCTCTTTTTTAATATTCAAGGACAGACTGGTTAACAACGTGTAAACCTTTGCCACCTTGCCATTTTACAGCGCAGGTCATTTACACAAGGCAGCTTGCAGGAATTAGTATAGAATGCACGATGCATCAAGACAGTTGTACCTTTTGAAATAAGCTGGCACATACTTGGTAATTTTGGATCAAATGTGCAAGACACAAAATAATTGATGAAATACACAGTATGTTGCTTTTGTATAGGTGAATGCATCGTATACAGGTTCGTCCCACAACATATTTCTTTGCTTGCGGGCCATGTTGACAGTTTTTTGCAAAAAGTATCATGTCGTCATCCCATGATAGTGAGATTTCTTATAATATTTTGCACAAGTGGAAAGTATAGCTGAAAAGGCGGCACATTTCAGAATGAATACGCATTTCAGCATGCAACATCTCTTGTATCGAAAATAAATCATAGAGGTATGAGACGGCAGCACCCACATTCTGGAAAGGATGTGAGTAGCAGCTGTGAGAAGGAAAGCTGACACAGTGAAAATGTCATGATTACTTTATTTGCATATACAAAACAAGGCAACTCAAAGCTTTCCCTTCACAAGCAAAAATACATTTTGCCTTGGTCTGTTTTCTTCGTCACGGCCATGAAGCAGTAATGAAAAAACCTCCGACTACAGCACTGCCTGGCAGCACAAATTTCTACAGCATCAAGAGGGATGGGGCAAAAAAAAAAAAAAGAGAAATGTTGAAGGTTCGTGTACAATATGTTAAAATACAAATACATATCAGTTTTAGAATTCCATGAGGAGGACGATCTCATCCCTGTTGCGAGCACAATCATCTCTCTTTGCTGTTAGTATGTCAGTTGCTAATTCTCCGATCTCCTTGCTGTGTAGTGGAGCCTACAACGACAGAAAAGTAATCTTAGAATGTCATAGTTACTTGTTAGCGTCGCCCTGCAAACAACAGCTATTAGCATGTAATAAAAGAGAGATAAATAAACCAGAAACAGATGAAAAACTACCACATAACAAATAATTAAACACGCCTAAGGTGAATATACTCTTCTGTTTATGAAATGTCGGTAACCATAAAAATTAAGGATTAAAAAAAACTGTACAAAAATGAATTCTCAAGTCAGTTCGTACTCCCCTCCAGTACAAGTACAAAAGACAACACCGCAATAATGTGACAGTTTAACAGTAAAAACGCAATATCAAGTGATTACACACTAAATATCAGCGCAAAACACCGGTTCCGTGCATGAGGTCAATGTTGTGCGTCCGCACAAAAGTGCCACATAAACTTGAGATTTAAGAATAACCAACACGGTGATTGATAGTGATAAAAAATAATAAAACAGCAGTGTTTATGAAGCGAGCAAGTAGTTTACTTAAATAAAACTGAACAGTGCGAGCATGAGCATGAATTGACGGTGAAATTTACGACAGACACACACCTGCAAATAAATAGTGGAACAGGAAGCATTGCTTACCTAGGTCACATTTATTGCTGTCTTCGGCATTCATTACAGCAGTCACAACACAAACGATGCTCACGACTCTCAGGTGAGCGAAGAACTTTTACCATTGGCCATCGGCAATGCGTCTCGTCGCAGCGGCCACGCAGCACGCCAAACATGTCCCTGCTCCACGCCCGGCGTTATGGCTTCTTTTCATCGCTGCACGCGCGCGCCTTCAGGAGTCTTTTTAGTAGCTGTACCACCCGTCACGAGTGACTCAGACACAGAACACGCTTGGTAAGCGCACGCCACCAAATCCGAGAGCGGAAAAACGTGCTTAAAGCGACGAAACAAAGCGCGACACGACCGTTTCAAAACGACACCACCAGCGATACTCTTCCCGGCATGCATTGCGAGAACTCCGCAATGCGAAGGAGATATGACAGCGCTCATGTTTGGCTGAAGCTGAAGCGCGTTTGATTACGCCCGGCATCTAGCGCAACTAAAGATAATAATCCAATTATAGTTCCGTCAAAGTATCACAGGACGATATATATATCAAGACGCTAATATTTTAATGTTTCAGGATGTTGCTTTTCGTTTGTATTTGTATGTTTTCTCCCTGCTCATTTGGCCGGCCGCCATTGTGGCCTCCCACCGCGAGCGCACGTTCATCTCTCTACGAGACCTTACTGGAGCGGTTGTCGCCCGCTGTCATGGGAATGAAACGGCGTCTTTCACGCGTGTTAGTGAGCGGGCAAAATTCGTGCGTGTCTGGCGTTCTCTAATGAACCGAACATTTGCTGTAATTTAGGAACCACTCCCTCTATACAGTCAAAATACAAAAAGAAAGAAAAGAAGAAAAGGAAAGCGCGGTGGCCTCAGTTGCAGTGTACAAGTAAGTCTGATTACGAAGCATCTTTCTCGCCCTGCAGATTAGTTATTCGACCTGCTCTACGCTTTGATTTTGTCGGTCGTCGAGATTTTGCTAGACTCATGCGTGCGCCCACGTGCGACCTTCAGTGTGCGCCCGATGTTAGTGGGTGTCACGTTTCAGGGGAATAGAAAACAAACGTGATTATAGGGAGCATTGATACACAAGGAGATAACAAAAAAATATTGGGTACAAATATACATTCATTCACCATAATGCATCCGCTTTTAGTTTTTGTGCAGGTACACAAGTCTATGTTTTATACCACAGCCTAAAATGCCTGCAGCGGTAGCGGGGGGCTTTCCATCACATTGAACCGAAGTTATAATTCAAGCCACAACATCGTTTGCCACAATATTCTTCGATGTATGTTCACTGTTTCTGTGGCTTCCTTTTAGATTATAATGACCCGTATGCAGTAGAGATCAGTGACGAATGAAATGCTGCTGTCTCTCTTGAGCATACGCTCGTGCAAGATTTAAATTTCTTTTTTACATTTCGAAACCAAAGATCCCCACTGGTGTCAATAAAATATTAATTTAGTCCAACCTGCCTCATTCCCTCGGCCGCACAACATATCGTATAGGTTAGTCCCGGCTAAGAACACCACATCAGGATCGCAATACGACACAATAATAAGTAAACTTCCGATCCATACTGTAGGTCCCCTAAGCCACGAATGCCAACTCGTTTAGAGGTTACAACCTAAAGGTTACATGAAATTTCGCGTTGCAGTAACCTTTAAAATAGACGCTTCGGCACATGTAACCTCTAGCCGCGGCGGAAATTCACGAAAACACAAAGATCAATTTTTTTAGTCACCGAGTAACCTTTATGTTATAAGTTACTCGCAATTATAGGTTAACATAAACGTTACCGTGCTAAGAGTGATAGGTGGAGGACGGAAGCGCATCGTCACCGGTTAGTGGATCGCGTAAGGATTGAGTGAGGGATCACCAGTTTATACCCGGCTATCGTGAATATCCCAGAGACATGGCTTTACGCAGCGGCACGTAAGTGCAGGTGGTGGTGGTGGGGGTAAAAACGTTAATTCGTCAACAGAAAATGATTTATGAGATTACATGTGGGCATTCTTGATGGCTTCGTGAGGTGGCTGTCAACCGTGTCTTACAGCAACTTCTAAAGCCCAGGTCACAGCCCGCAGTTGAACCGCAGGTTCCGAGCTGGCCACCGCAGCTCCCCACTGCTCTCGGTTGGATAGCTGCCTTTCGGCTCTAGGTTTGAGCTCAGGGCATTCGTGCAAAATATGTGTGAAATCGGCTTTGTCGGCCTCGCATAGCGCACATTCAGGGGATTGTATCCTTGGGTAGAATATGGATAGTTTGTATGGGTTGGGGAAGGTGTGTACTTGGAGTTGCCTCCACGTCGCTCCGACTCAACGGACCAGCTCAACCTGGTCAATCGAGCGAGAAGGGCAGCTAAGGCCGCTGGACTCCTGGACTGAGGGGACCACCCACTGCAGAGCGGAGGAGCTACCTACGCTCGCGTGCTCTTTGGAATAAAGTTTATTCTCTCTCCCTCTCTCCACGTCTCTTACTGGTTTTCGGTTAATGATTTGTCAGGGGGTGGGTATTCTAGTCTTTCGTTTTCGTAGTTTTGCGTAATTTTGTGGGAGGCTATCATGCGCTCTTTCGCTCCTCGCAGAATCGGTTGGCTCACTGTCCGGTTGACGAGTCCTCGGGCCAAATTGTGAGCCGCTTCGGTCCCGGGATGGGAGGAGTGCGCAGGGATCCAGATGATTTTCACCTGGCGGGGCGTGAAATGTGTTTTCTTTAGAATTTGTAGCGCCGGTTCGTGGATTCTGCCTTTGGAAAAATTACGCACGGCCGTCTTGGAGTCGCAGAAAATGATTTTGGCTGTGGTATTTGTGATAGCTATTGCTATCGCGGCTTTTTCCGTTTCTTCCGCGTGCCTTCCAAAGATCGTGACCGCGGTTATTGGTTTGAGGTCGTTTCCTACTACCCCTGCGGACAAAGCGTCGCGTTCTCCGAGTTCGGCTACGTCTACGTAGACCACTTCCTCGTGGTTTGCGTAGTGTTTCTGGAGTGCTTTGGCCCGGGCCTTTCTCCGTTTGCTGTGATTCTCCAGGTGCATGTTCTTTGGGATTGGGTCGACCCTGATGCGACTGAAGATGTCTCTGGGTATGGGCTCCACGTTTGTATGAGTGCTCTCGTACCGAATGTTTAGTTTCCTTAGGATGTGTCTTCCCGTAGGTGTCTTGGTTAATCTTTTGTATTGCGCTATCCTGTGTGCTTCAACTAGTTCGTTGAGTGTCTTGTGGACGCCCATTTTCAGGAGTTCCTCGGTGGATGTGTATCTCGGCAAGTACGCTTTTTTGTCCCCTGTTGCTTGTTACGAATAACATTTTTTTCTCGGTTCTCTTAAAGTGAGCGAAGTATCATGTACTGTGGAGTACTGAACGATCACTCATCTAATCTGTACTCTCGAATAATTAAATTGCCTTAAAATTAAGAATTAAACTCGAACATTTTACATGGCAAAACCGGGTCTGCCTATGAGGCACGCCGTAGTGGGGTACAGACTCCGGAATAATTCTGACCACTTGGGGTTCTTTAACGTGTAGCCAACGCACGGTACACGGGCGCTCTTGCATTTCGCTCCCAGAAACATGCGGTGGCCGCGGCCGGGATTGGATCCCGCAATCTCGTGCTCAGCAGAGCAACGTCAAAGCCACTAAGTAACCATGGCGGATGGTTCAGCATTGCATTACAACATACGTTCACAACATAACTTCCAAACGTAACTGTGTACCCTATTAAAAGCACTTGCATTGCCAGATCGCTGGTATTATAGCCGTGGGGTCGATGGTTCAACTCCTCAAGAATTTGTAGAATTTTTCTAGTTTTTTTACCTTGCCGAGGCTTTCAAGCGTAATGTTACAGATGTATCAAAATTCCTAGTTTGAAGCTGCCGAGCACAGCAAAACACAAAAATTAAAATTGCACAGGTTCCACGCACTGTGTGAATTCATGTTATTCGAAGAATTTTGCAGGTAGCAGATTATTGTTTGGGTTTGCCATGTCATTCATCTCATGTGACATGCGTGCATGTAATTTTCCTCATGCATATCATGCCACAGTCATGTCATTCCATCTCATTCATGTCATGGCATGCATATCATGCATTGCATATTCTGATACATATTGTCACGTAGTGCAGTAATCAGGAGTGGAGAAGCTTGAGCAGAACAGGAGGCAATCGCTTTAATGGGCGAACTTGTGTCCTAATTCGGCAGTGGTGACCGTGACCGGCGAAGCTGTCGGTCGGCCGGTCAGACTGCAGTGGCTCACAGCCGCGCTCTCTTTATACATGGCAGGGAACATTCTCGATGTTCGTTATCATGGTGCCGAGTTGAACAAAAAAGAAGAGACAAAGCGATGGCATCATTCGCTTGACATATCACTACGCTTGACAACTATGCTAGGCGCATAGTTGCGCGTACGCAACAAAACTATCCGATGCCACAAACGATAAGACAGCGCGTCCGCAGTTTCTAATTAAACCGCAGGAAACGAAAGACGTCACGTGGCAGGTGGCGAATTAAAGAAACGACCACGAAGTCACCCTGACCACTAGCAGATACCTGGTAGCCCAAGCTAGTGGACAAGTTGGGTAACTGGATCGGCGTTAAGTCTAGATAATTAGACTCGTTCCTAAGGTAGGAAAATAATGCTTCCAATTAAATGAAACCCGCCGTGGTTGCTTAGTAGCTATGGTGTTAATTGCGCTGAAAAACACGAGGTCGCGGGATCGAATCACTGCCACTGGCGGCCGCATTTCGATGGGGGCGAAATGAGAAAACGCACGTGTACTTAGATTTAGGTGCATGTTAAAGAACCCCAGGTGGTCAAAATTATTCCTGAGTCCCCCTACTACGGCATGTCTCTTCATCAGATCGTGGTGCTGGCCGGTAAAACCCCATTATTTATTTAATTATTTAATGAATTATTTAAGTGAACACGGAATGCGAGCTTGTCATTTTTTTTCGACAAGATCAGTCAACTCTCACTTAACATGCACGTCTGAGCGCGTCAATGTTGCTTAGACCTGGAATATGCATGCTCCGCGACTTCTCGCCTGCGTACCCCTGGGATCTTATCTAAAGATATTGAGCGATTATTTACTGATGTTTTGTTTTATTATAAGCGCCACAATATTATGCCACATTTGTCTAAATTCTACGTTTAAAAAAGGCCTTCTCTGATGATGTCCTACTCAGGATTTCGCAGCAACTCGGTTACTTCGAACGCAAAGAAAGGAAAAAGAAAGAAAAAGCAAGTGAGCAGCGTTTTATTTTTCCGAACAAAAACAGGAACTATGGCGTTTCTTCGGCCAGCTCTGCAATTGTCAGGTTGCGGTCTTCGCGAGTGCAATGGCCTCTTCGCGAATGCCTTTCCAAAGATCAATGAATGCTGCGTTGTCGCCTTCATCTTCTATCTTCTTCTCCATACGAGCCAGGAGTTCCGTCGTGAAGTACTCTTTCCAGCCGCCCACGTTGGCTGTTCTCACCATGGCGTACTTGCTTTTGTCTCCTTCGTACCCGTGAGAACACGACAGCGTGTTCCTCTCGAACATTTCTTTGAACACTGGGTTCTGGTTTTTCCCGAAATCTAATATAATGATCCTGCGCATATACTCAGGCTTCGTCCACTGTAGTATTTTTTCCAGGAGCTCGTCGTTTTCTTTCAGGGCCTGGTAGTAGCGTTCCCCCAGAAACCGCGCTAAGCGCAGTACTGCTCCTCGGGTGTCACTCTTGAGGTCCTCGTAAGTGATGAAGAGCACGTTCGGCTCGTCTTTCAGGTTGTAACCCGACGAGACGTGGTCGAAGTAGCTTCCGTAGCCCAGGTCGGTCTCTAGAAAGGCGTCCACGAACTCCTCGAAGGTGGCATCTTGGAACTGCCAGACGCTGACCTCAGCCATCATGTGGTGGAAGGAGACGCAGATGTCCCACGGGTTTCGTGCAATGTAAACGTACTTTGCCTCCTTGCCCATGGTGTCCTTATTCAGCGGAAGGTGCGAGTAGAACAGTCTCATTGGAAGAGTGGGTTTCCAATCGTCGTGTTTCATGTACTCCAACGCGTGAGTGTGACTAGTGAACTCGTCGTAAGACTCCACCGGTTCTCCTCCTTTGAGAATGAGTTGCATGAGGAACTGTACCCAGTGAGTTCCACTTTTAGGATACGTGCTCGTTATGACGTCGCACGGCATGGGTCTGAACTTGCGGAATTCGTGGAAGATGTCCGGATCCAGCCAAGCACATCTTGGTACCCCGTCGACCACTCTGTGAAAAGGCCTACGTGGTGCTTTGTCTTCTGGCCGCCTGTGCGTAGAGAATTCGTCGGTCTGAAAGAGAGGAGTTGCTAATATGAATAAAAGGAACATCAAACGCATGCGCATATAATCCGAGAAGTTTACGTGAAAATCGATGCGGAAGCCCACTGAGAGTTATGCGCGTATGCTTAAGGACTCTCAGCTTTGACAACTACTACAATTTTGACGTCAGGATAGCCTCCACTCTTTCAATTAGCCAACTTCATTGAGCTAACTTTTTCTTCACTTACCCTGCGTCTAATCGTGGCTACGTAAATCTTGTGAGTGCCGTGCACTTCAGTATCGAATTCATCTGTTGCGCGCATTATATACCGTCACGTTTAGTCGCCCATGACTACAGTATACAAAGTGTTTAGCTCATTGCTAATTTAGTGTCCTTTTATATTTGTTTAATTTGGACATCGTCATGACTATAGAAGTTAGTGGTATGTTTTTACTACCTGCCATTTATATCTCTTTATAAGCTTTTTTGCAATTAATCCTCCGCTTTCTTCGATGCTACCGATCAATCAATGTCCGCCGCTCCGTACCTCTTGTTAGAAATCCAACTGGTATTCTCACTTATCTGGAACGCCTGTGTGAAGCAGAGCACTTGCGCGTTATTCAGCACTGGTCAGCACAACATAAGCCCTCACCAGCTGTTATAACGTTGCTATCACCATAGCAGCTTATGGGACTTCAATAGGACGTTCTGGTGGGCTAGTTGGTTCATAGCTTTTTTTTCATTATTTTTTTGTGTGTTTTTTTGTGTTTATCGGCACATGTGTCAATGACAATGGGGGCACGTGTTCTGGATCATGAGTGAAATATATGCTGCTTGCTATCCCAGAAATAAACAGTTGGCAGTCTGCGCTCGTGGTGTCGTGTGTGTTTTCCTTCTTGTGTCTTCGTTTTCTTGCGCAGTTTATAAACGTCTAAAAGCTTATGGGACACAGGCACATCACCATCATCGCTGATAATGACCGTTTTCATCATCGATGACACATAAAGGCGATTTTTGTCCTTGTCACGCCACCTCGTCATCCCCAGCTCCCTCATCACAAGAGGGCGACGAAAAAAAAATCTAAAACCACCACTGCTCGGGTTCAAACCCATCTTATCAGAGTTATCAGGAACACATCGTTGCGTGGTATTCTAAGCACTTAGTTATTGCGCAACGACAGCGCGGGAAAATTGCTGCAAGTTTTTACGGTCCGCACATACTCAGAGAGCAGTGGCACCTGCCCATGTATTTTGAAGGCCTGAACGTGTAATACTGTAATGGATGAGGATACTATCAGGTGCATCGCATAGAAATTGTTCTTGACAAGATGGCGGTGTGTTGGCGTGCCATTCTTTCTTGTCATCTCGTGAAAACAGCGTCGGTGGCACAAAGGAGGCGTACACCACAATGGTCGGCCTGAATCATGGCACATGTCCACAATAAAAGATGCGCCAACAATGAGGCGACTGGTGAAAAACAACTTCGAAACCATCGACGGCGTGATTGCCAACAACGAAGTCACAGTTATAACGGCAAGTAGTTTACGCAGTAGCTCGCAGGATTCATAGTCGCGAAGTGTAGCACGGTAATTTCTTGAGAAAGAATTCTCTAAAATCTCGTAGGTGGCACTGAAATTAGTTATCACTGATGCAAGAGCTACCTACTAAAGCAGAAACGGATAAGTTTTCGCCTCAGAATTGATTAACCCCTAGGCGAGACATTCAAGATTACTCTTGGATCGTAATAAGCAAGAAACCTTTACCACTGACGTTTTCTCATCCCCGGCGACCTAAACATTGATTTACAAAAACACAATAAAAATATGGTGCAAAAAACTTTATGTTAAACGGCTATCTCAAGTGTCACGCGGCCGATACGTCCGACAGGTAGGTGCGTTGGCGTTGTCCTACTAAATGATAAAATATATAATGGTTTCCCAGATAACGTTCTCCAAGCTGTTCAGCGAAAAAAAAATATATTGAAAAAGGCACAGTGCAAGATACAATCATAAGAACTACGTTGTTCGGTCTTCACACCTCTGACAACTGAACACCTTTAGTTCTATGATTGTATCTCGTACCATCTTTTTAAAACTCTTCATTTTTTTCCGTTGAACAGCCTGGCTAACGTTAGCTGGGACACATGGTATCTCATGGCATTCACAAGTATTCGAACATTTTTGCACTGACCACAACACAACCTGACCAGAATAAAATTCAAAAGAAGCTAAGATAGTCATGATGTAAGAAGATTGTCTGAATCAAATATATTCAAACTGTAAAATGTTGAACAGCCTTGAAAAAAAAAAAAACTTAGCAATAGCCTTTGGGCGAACCGTTGCCACTAAAAGGTTCAATAAAGTTACAAATTTAAACTAAAGATTATCTAGCCTACTGAGACATGGGGATCAGAGAGTGCTCATGCCTGTCCATGTAAAGCTGCAGCGGAAAAAAAATAGCACAAGTGACCGATCACCCTATCAGATAAATTGAGGCACGCGGCGCTGTTAATCGCTAGGACGCCGAAAACGAGTGTACCAGGCTTTCTTTGTACCAGACATTGTTTGGAACATGAATCATGTGGCACTTTAGAGACCAGTGTGCACGGGAACAAGAGCGCCGCGTACGGCAATTTCCCTGTTCCGGTCATCGGCCACTTGTGCTAATCTGTTTCCGCTGTAGGTGCACGTAATTTGAACTCCACCACTTGCATTGCTACGCCATAGAGAAAAGATGCTGCTCCCTCCACAATAATCATAGTCACAACTTATTTATCTAATGCACACTTTTCTTTCTGTAACGTCAAGAATTTAGAATTATCGTTTAAATTTTTAATATCGTCTAATACGTTTCATTTACAACTTTAATTTGCAATAATGTATTTTATACAACCTTTCACCTTCCCTCAACGAACCACTGGCGCCCGTAGTGCTTGGTGCCAATAATTGAGGTAAAACCTGGCAAGCAAAAATAAGATGCGCGTCATTATTTTAGTATACGTGCTTTCATGTGCACGTCTAACTTCACCTTTTCAACAGTACTTACTCTATAGCAGTACTGAAACTTTATTTCTGATTATAGCTTGGAAAATTGTGGCGAATCCCTGATATCGGCTGCCAGCGATCGACATGTTTGCTGTACAACAACAGCATAGTGTTCGTCCTCACAGTGGGAGAATGCTGTTTCCACAGTAAATGTGTTCACAGCGGAAGTCATCGATGAAGGCTGCTGGATTTCTTGTTTTTTTGTTCTCTTCCCTTCAAGCACACTTAATTTTCTCTCCTAAGCCATTGCTTAATTGTCCTCATTACCTCTAGCTTCAGTTAAGCACGTGAACGCCTGCTGGGTGGAATGATTGTAACGGGGAGGAGCTTTCCTGTCAAATAACGCATGCACTCCCATAATTCCCTTACATCATGTCCTGGGTAACGCTACGCTCTTACATTCAAACTATTGTTGACACTGGTGTAAACAGTCGTGTTAAAGTTTCTATTGATTTCGGCGTTTGAAGAATACTGCGAGCACTTGGTCTGATATTGAAGATTAAAAAGTGGCACAGAAAATAAATCAGTCGTCACTTCGCCTTAGACATTGCTTGTTGCTTTGTTGCTAACGTGTCCGCTGTTATAGGCTACGAAGCCTATAACGTGTCTAGCCCTTTTGTTCCATCGACCAGCACTCATCGCTAGCATTATTAACTTCAGAGCAATTCAAGCTATTCTTAAAAAAAATAAGTAAACGTAGGTGGGGGAGACGTTGCAATCAATGGTGATGCTAGCTATACCTCTTTTTTAAACCACGGCAGCAAAAAAACAAAAAACAAAAATGACCATACAACGAAACATTTGCAAAGTAGGAAATAAAACAACAACAGCAACAACAACAAAAAAAAAAAACCAATATTACTCTTCAGAATAACGTACAAGCAGACGAAGGACCAAGTGAATAATAAAAACAGTTCACTTCACCCCTTGTCTGTTAGCACTTTACACAGAAAACGAATACATACTAATTCTTTTTTTTTCTTTTTTGTACTGCTGAGTTGCCCTGCGGCATAATCTCATACCAGCTTGCCCAGGTTACGGTGCCTACACAGAAATTTAAAGGCCTTGTTTACGCATGCTTCACAGAAACCACAAGTGCATACGTTGCCGAAAATAAAAGGTACAAATTAAACCGCGGGGTGATTCAAAACCCCATCGCCTACACTTTGATTCAAGTTAATGTGCCCAGCCTCAAGTACTTACCCCCTCTTTTCCAGCCATCGCCCAAACAGACGACGCAGTCCAATCCGCTCGATGTAAAGTGCCACAGCTTGCAAAATCACCGTTTATAGGGACTCTATCGCAGATATTATGCAAGCTTCACAGGAAAGGCGATAGAGGTGAGCTTATCGAACAATGTTGTCCTTTGTCAGGCGACCTAAGTAAACCCGCTTCGTTCCGAGCAGCTTTGACGACTGCCGTCTTGCCCGACGTGCACGGTTTGAGTCTCGACGATGACGAGGATGCACGTGACTTTTAGTCAAGTGGCGAGGAACGCACAACTCGATGGGACTGTATCGCCGCTTTTAAGGACAACATGATGATGTATGTTTTTTTTTTACAGACGGATACAGACATTATCAGGGCAGTTAATACAGTTGTAATTAGTGTGCTAGCACCGATAGCAACAGGGACGTTTCCTGTACATAGCTTGTTTCCCGAGATTCATGACATGGTCGCGAAGCGGAAACGCAAAATGCCTGCCTGCGTGTGAGCGGGGTCATCGGCTATTCGATGTCGAAACGTGATGGCTCCGGCGGCAGGGCGTCGCGCTCTCTATACGTTTCGTTTCTTGATGGTGTCAATGACCTGTTTTGGCACCGACAATTGACATGTTTCGGAAAGGTTATGACATTGTGGTCGGTATATCGTTGCATAAACCTTGGGATGGGTCCTAGTCCGACACCTGTGTATTTCGGTTTATTGTTAATAAACGCAGCAATTCTAAACAACAAAAATAAACGTGTGGTTGTCTTAAGACTTGTTTATAACTGGTTATAACAAGATCGGCGAGTTATGTAAACAGTTGACACAAACGGTTACTGTATTCCTCATGTGAACAGAATAGTCACAGAAAAAGTGCAACCAACATGCACATTACCAAAAATAGCCATCGAGAATACAAAACTTGTGGTATTCGGATAAGAACCGACAATTTTTACGCTACGGCATTGGAAAATAAAAATTTAATATACTAAGAACTGTAATAAACACGCGTATATATGTATACACGTATGTATTCTGGCAAATAGTGATGCCCCAAATGCTATCATGCGTACATAGGCAGAGAAAACTGAGAGAGGGCGGGAAGCCTGGCTTCTTATGCAGAGCGTGATTAAGAAATGTTTTTTTGTGGTGTTTCATTGAACGTGTTGTAGACTAAAGTGGGAAGCCACGTACTTTATTATTAGCTTCATCAAATAAAACAAAGAGTTTACGGGCATTCTCGTGTGTTCTGAAGAGTATTTATCTGCTCATTGTAATACTATCAACACGTAATCGCTGGAACAATGGCAGTGAAATAAAGGTAATGAGAAGAATGGTATCTCTGCAAGAAGGGGTATTATACATAAACTGATACCAACACTGCATAAGTCGGAAATCTTATTTTTTTCTACATCAATTCTTTTCACGACACTCCTGTAAAGAGCCACTGTTCGTTAATGTTCCGGTAACCACAGGAGCATGAAACACTCTGTTGAAATATTTGTAGATCTGTAATAGCAGCTTCGGAGAGACGACACACAAGTGCCGAATATTAGCGAAGGAGCACGATGAATTCGCTGCTAAGGTGAATGCGGATTAGCGCTCTGAGAGTTTTCGCAGAATCGTAATTCGCCAACAAACTTTGAAGACGTTGATACGTGGTAAAGGCCAATGCGAACCGAGAGCACTATCTTTTGCGCATATATTGTGCTACTAACGTCTGCTAACTGCAGTAGCAGACAACACTCGGCGCAGAGCCACACCCAGCCGCTTTCTCCGCCGCCATCACCGTGGCCATGGACGTCACTTGTAGATGCCTCGCTCGGCTAGCTTGCGATAAGGGAACTGATTGTAAAGTATATTAACCCGTGCCAAGTAAGCAGGAAGTGATCATTGAGGCGGAGGCGGAGGGGGGAGGGGCCCTTCTTTCTTCCAGCTATCGTTTCCCTCCCACACTTTCCCCCACGCCTGTCGACACTCTGCTCGCGCGGAGGTCGAGTATGCATTGGCCGGGCTGGCGGCAATGCATTGCCGCGCGCAGCGGCAACACGGAACTCTTGCAAGGAAACGCTGCCAGCGTTGAATGATGATCGCCACGACTATGGTTCCTCCGAGGCAGGAGAATGTAGCAGCGGGCTGTAGTGCTAACGAACAGTAACAGGCTTGTGCGAATAGTGGTTACTCAGTTCTAATTCAATTCGAAGCGAATTGTTCGAAGCTTACTTCGAACAGTTTTGAAGCGAATAATTTGAATAGTTAGAGAAAAGCGAGAAGCTTAGGATACAGCACAATCATCATCATCAGCAGCAGCAACAGCATCATCAGCCTATATTTATGTCCACTGCAGGACAAAGGCCTCTCTCTCCCTGCGATCTCCAATTACCCCTGTCTTGGGCTAGCTGATTCCAACTTGCGCCTGCAAATTTCCTAACTTCATCAGCCCACCTAGTTTTATACCGTCCTCGGCTGCGCGTACCTTCTCTTGATATCCATTCTGTAACTCTAATGGCCCACCGGTTATTCATACTACGCATTGCATGGCCTGCCCAGCTCCATTTTTTCATCTTAATGTCAACTAGAATATCGGCTATCCCCGTTTGCTCTCTAGTCCACAGCGCTCTCTTCCTGTTTCTTAAGGTTAGGCCTAACATTTTTCGTTCCATCGCTCTTTGTCCGGCCCTTAACTTGTCCTTGAGTTTCTTTGTTAACCTCCAAGTTTTTGCCTTATATGTTAGCATCGGTAGAATGCAATGATTGTACATTTTTCTTTTCAACGACAGTGGTAAGCTCCCGGTAAGGATTTGGCAATGCCTGCCGTATGCACTACAACTCAATTTTATTCTTCTGTAAACTTCCTTCTCATGATCAGTGTCCCCTGTGAGTAAATGACCAAGATAAACGTACTCCTTTACAGACTCTAGAGGCTGACTGGCGATCCTGAATTCTTGTTCTTTTGCGCGGCTATTGAACATTATCTTTGCCTTCTGCATAATAATCTTCAGCCCCACTCTTACACTTTCTCGGTTAAGGTCCTCAACTGTAATTCATCCCCTCTCGCATCGCGTCCCCTTTAATTTCACGAGGCACTACGTAAAGGCGTCTCGCTTTAGACACCTAAATCGGTCGGCAGGCCCTGGACTGGTATTACCAACCTTGGAGAAAACAATTATAGAGTTTTACGTGCCAGAACCACCATTTCATTATGACCAACCTTGGAGACTATGTGTACTTCTGCAACGGATTTCGCGAGCAAAAGTATTATAGCGCTACCTACGAGATTTGCGCGAATGAACTAACTTTTTTTTTTACTGTGCACATTCAGTGCTGGCACTTAAGTGGCCGCTCTTAATTGCGCGAGCGGCTATTTAAACCATTAAGTGGCGACTCAGTGGCAAATGCGATAGAAATGCGTTAGCATTACGTCACACCTCTTTGAGGTCCCGAATCCATGATTTAAGACACGTTCACCACATTGCAAAGAGTAATTCAGGAGCCCACTCGACACACATACTGCCTCTTCGAGAAATTAAGTGCAACTGACTGTTGTCCGTGGCAGACCAGCGTCAATTGCAATATATATATAAGCCAACATCAGCCTATTTTTATCTCCACTGCAGGACGAAGGCCTCTCCCTGCGATCACCAATATCCCCTCCCCTGTCTTGCACCAGCTGATTCCAACTTGCACCTGCAAATTTTCTAATCACTGCCTTATTACTGCGTTGTCATTGTTGGCATTAACGACATAAACGCTTTGGGGGCGTTAACGTCATATTCCGCCAACCGCCTGATTAATTCCGCATTCTCCGTTCTCGATATGTGGCGTGTTTGGGGCTCATCATCGTCAATGACGTGTGCGCTCCAATTTTGCACAGGTGCTACCACCGTGAAGTTTCGTGCCTAACGAAACCTCACACAAATTATCAAATCATTACGGTTGTCCGATATCGCAGTTGTAAACGCAATTGTTCTATTAGTCCTTCGCAACAGCGTGCCTCATAATCCACTCATCTGTTTCAGGGCGTTCAAACCCGACAATGTATAGTTTTCGATTGCTTTACTCACGTTTGTGTGTAACACCTGCGCGTTGCGTCACTTTAATGTTCCAACTCGCTCATGATTCTCTTAAGAGCCAGCAGCATATTATTAGTATTACGCTATGATGTATTGTTTTATTAGGCAGGAAAGACTCGTTATTACTGAATCAACTGCCTGGGCCGAAATGTATTTCTATGCGAGGGGCACTATGTGTCCAATGTTATCAGACTTCTGAATTGCTACATTTTCTCAAAATACTCACCAGGAGAGTCTTAGCCGCGTCTGAGTTCTTCGTAAATCAAGTCAAAAACCACTTTTGAAGACAAAGCCTTTTAGTTGTCTTCAGATGCGATTGACTTATTTATAATTAGGCTATCTTCATACTACATCAAGGAAAAAAAAATCAGTTAGGTAACATAGATTCAGTGCAAACTTGAAAAGAAAAATAATTTGAAAAGGTTATGAAATGGTGCATCTCGATGTCGAGAACACTTAGCAATAATCAGCTGCTGTAGACGTAAAAAAAATTCAGCATAATTTTCCCTAAACGGAGTAGGATATGAGTGCCTGTGTCGCTGTCACCTTCTGTCGTGCGGCCGCCAAGTATAGTGTAACAGAAGTGCCGCGCCCTCGCCAGACGACGCGAAGTGCCCCAGTTCAACACAGAGCGCTATGGGTGATACAATACTACTGGCACGAGGTGCTCCTAGGTATGTGGAAAGTTGTAATGGTTCTAGGACTTAAATTTGTAAATGGGGTTGTTTGCTTGAATTCAGGGGTACAACCAGGACTCGACAGCAACCAAAGGTCAGTGGGACGCCTAGCATTAGGCACTCACGGCAAGACTACAAATGAAGCGGTGCAGGGTGATATGGGCTGGACAAGTTTTGAAGTAAGGGAGGCTCAGAGTAAAATTGATTTCAAACATTGACTGAGGAATATATGAAAGAAAGTAAATGGGGTGCCAGAGTGCTTTGCACGGGAAAAATATTGACTAACAGTGGAGCTAAAAAAACTAGGAAGCTCACTAGCAACTATGCAACCGGTATAGTAAGCAACATGGCAAAAAAAAAAAAAAAAAGATGGTCAAACGTCAAACGCAAAGAGAGGCTGAGACAAGCTCAAGGGTAGCGGCAATAGAAAAGAAATGTGCTATGAGTAACTACGCAAGAGAAAAAAAAATGTGGTTGATCCCTCTTATATAGG
Source organism: Dermacentor silvarum (assembly GCF_013339745.2). Classification (NCBI taxonomy): domain Eukaryota; kingdom Metazoa; phylum Arthropoda; class Arachnida; order Ixodida; family Ixodidae; genus Dermacentor; species Dermacentor silvarum. Next base: position 137,533,288 of record NC_051156.1, read on the forward strand.
AATCGGTATAGAACACGAAAGTGAAACGTGTCTTCACAGAAGTAGTGTAATGTTTATTGCACATTGATATATAATGTCTATTGGTGTTTTGTGGCTAAAGCGCCCTTAGGCGTTGATGCACCCACGCTGACGCCTGGTGGCACGTCTCCTCCATCACGACTACCAACGTCGATGACCATGAGCAACCGTCGTGCATATGGAAGCTGCACTACGCTGCACACGCTAGCACAACGCGAAAGACGAAGCACGTAACTGACACACTAATACAACGCGCAAGACAAAGCACGTAACTGAATCGTCACCGAGTCAAATCAGCGCGTACAGCGCGTCGTAATTGCAGCCTCCGCGATCAACTTCAGAAACATTTTCAGAGCTAATTGCGGAGGCCACGCTCCGCTGTGCTGAGTACGGTGAACGCCACCTAGGTGACGTTGGTAGTGCTTCTTGATGCCAGCGTCCCTTCGAATGCTGGCATCGAGGCGTCGTAGTGATGAGACCACCGAAGCGTTCACTGTCGGTGCGCGTTAGTGTCATAATGCAGTACTTCTCTTTTCTGCTCGTAGGCGGCGGCACCGCCCCGAGCAAGAGCGCGGGTACACGGAGGAGTGTTAGATATATAAGGCGCGTCTGTGTAGCTCTCTGCAAATGCGTTTGTGGCGCAATGGGTTAAACGCTCGGCGATCTATCGTCGCGGACCGAGAGGTCGTGGGTTCGATTTCCAAATTTTGCATGTTTGTGGAACTTTTTCTTCTGGTTCTTTCTTTGTATTGCCGCGCCTGTACTCTGATGAAGAGGAGGAATATGCGAGCAGGCACGCGCGTTTCTATCAAGGCGCGGTGAAGAAGAAGAAGTCGCGGCAGCGCGCTGTATTAAAAAAGGCGACCTCCTGCTATTCCTCTTGATCAGGGCTGTGCGACCTCTGTTTCTGACGTTGCGACACTGGTGGAGGTGCTGGCGCCTTGAACCTCATGCGTTCAACCCCTATAAGGACTCGTACACCCAGTCCGGAAGCTCCACTTCTCGTCACGACTCCAGTCCATCGATTCAGTCGGCGCCTGCTCGGCCCGAGCCCGGAATTCCCTCCCGTTGCGCCTCCCACCAGCATGGCTGTTCCAACACCATCGGCCACTCTTCCTTCTTCTCAGCCGGCGCCGAGCATTTCCCAGGTGACTCTTGAACAGCCTCACGTTCCCGCAACCTTCCATGGTGATGCTTTCGAAGATGTCGAGGACTGGCTCGATCAGTACGAGCGCGTCGCTGATGTCAATCACTGGACCGAGCGACAGAAACTCACCCATGCTTATTTCGCGCTCGAAAAGAGTGCTCGCACGTGGTACGAGAACAGGGAAGCGAGCTTCCACACGTGGGGCAATTTTCGGCGTCAGCTCCTCGATTCATTCGCAAGTTCGGACCGGCGCGATTACGCGCAACAACTTATTGAGGCTCGCGTACAGCAGCCGAACGAATCTGTCGTCATGTATGCGGAGGATATGGCCCGTCTGTTTCGCCGAGCTGATCCCGATATGACCGAGGCGAAGAAGGTGCGTCACCTTATGCGGGGAATTAAGGAACCGCTGTTTGCAGGCCTTGTCCGAAACCCGCCCACAACGGTCGACGACTTCATCAAAGAAGCGACTATCATTGAGCGGGCACTTCAGCAACGTTGCCGCCACTTTGATCGCCTACCCAACAACACACCAATAAGCGCCGCAGCTCAGGGTGTTGACCAGCCTTCTTTACGGGAAATGATTAGAGTCATTCTACGTGAAGAGCTGCGAGCCCTCGGCATTACTCCTACGGAGTCTCCAGTCGTTTCGGTTGCCGAAGTCGTGCGCCAAGAGTTGCGGCAAGCCTTCTCCTCACCACCTCCATGCCCTGAGGCACGTCCATTGAGCTATGCCGACGTGGTCCGACGTCCTCCCCCTTCACCGGAGGTACCGCCATTTCAGCCTCGGACCGTTCCCGTGCCGTGGTGGCAACGAGAGTCTGTGAGACGACCTCCTGTTCGCCGTACTGACTTGTGGCGCACGGCCGACCGTCGACCACTCTGTTTCCATTGTGGGGAACCTGGCCACATTGCCCGCTTCTGTCCCCATCGAGAGGCTGGGGTGGCAAGTTTTTCGCCCGCCGCTTCTCTGCGCTTTGACGACCGTTGTGCCCCGAATCGTGATCACCTGTCGACCAGCCAAGCAGCTTCACCGCGTCGTCGCTTGCAGTCCCCATCCCCTGTGCGTTACACTTCCCCAAACCGCCAGAGTTTCGCTGACGTCGTCAGGGGTGGTCGTTCCCCTAGTCCGCGCCGGGGAAACTAACGGCAGCGACCTCCGGGGGGAAGGTTGCCCAGTGTCGCGACGCCAAAAATACCCCCCACGCTACCCAAGAGGACGATCCGACGACGACGAATACTACCGCCGACGACGTTGCCCGTGCCGATATTAGCATTCTCATCGATGGACATCACGTTACAGCACTTGTTGATACTGGCGCAGACTTCTCAATCATGCGGCAGGAGCTGGCCGACCGCATTCGGAAAGTGAAGACGCCGTGGACCGGGCCACACATAAGAAGTGCCGGTGGCCAGGTAATAACACCAACAGGAACATGTACCGCTCGAATTCACATCGGTGATTCCAGCTTCGTTGCCACTTTCGTCATTATCCCCGACTGCTGCAGAGACCTCATCTTAGGGATGGATTTTCTGCGAGATCACGGCGCCGTCATAAACATTCCGGGCCGTATGGTGACGTTCTCTGCAAGCCCCTATGCCGACACCACTCATGACGGGCAACATGAGCGTCTGCGACTCGCCGACGATGTGACCATTCAACCGCGCTCCTGCCGCCTTGTATCTGTCTCGTGCCGGAAGCCCTACCATGGGGATGTGATCGCGGAGCAAATTGTTGCACTATTGCTAACCCACGGCATTTCGATTGCTAGAGGCCTACTCGACATGACTCATGGGCAAGCGGAAGTCCTTCTGACGAACTTCAGCGACGAACGCCGTCACATTCAAAAGGGCACCGCAATTGCCTACTGCGACGAAGTCATTCAAGTAAACGATTGTTTGGCTTTACAACGTCAAGACACGACCGTTCCGGCCTCGACACATTTGTCGTTCGACGTCAGCTCCACCCTGTCGCCTTCTGAGAGACAGCGCCTCTTGGAGCTGATACACCAGTTCGAAGATTGCTTTTCGACTACGTCAAGAGTGAAACAAACACCGCTGACCAAGCACCGTATAATCACGGATGATACCACGAGGCCGATTCGACAAAACCCCTACCGTGTAGCTCCAAAGGAACGTGAAGAGATTCAAAAGCAAGTGACCAAGATGCTCGAGGATGACGTGATCCAGCCTTCGAACAGTCCCTGGGCTTCACCCGTGGTCTTGGTCAAAAAGAAAGACGGCAGCTTGCGCTTCTGCATCGATTACCGCAAATTAAACCAAGTCACGAAGAAAGACGTCTACCCGCTGCCACGCATTGACGATTCGCTGGACAGGCTGCGGCATGCACGTTATTTTTCATCAATGGACCTACGAAGCGGGTATTGGCAGATAGAGGTCGATGAGAGAGATCGTGAGAAAACGGCCTTCGTGACCCCCGACGGTCTTTACGAATTTAAGGTACTTCCTTTCGGTCTGTGCTCAGCGCCAGCCACTTTTCAGCGTTTAATGGACACCGTACTATCAGGCCTGAAGTGGCAAACTTGCTTGGTCTATTTAGACGACGTCATAGTGTTCTCGGCTACATTCGAGGAGCACCTAAGCCGGTTACTCACTGTTCTTCAAGCCATACGCTCAGCTGGCCTGACGTTAAAGCCCGAGAAATGTCATTTTGGCTTCAGTGAACTGTGCTTCCTCGGCCACGTCGTCAGTCACGAGGGTGTACGACCGGACCCAGAAAAAATAGACGCTGTGGCAAAGTTCCCCACACCACCCGACAAGAAGGCAGTGAGGCGCTTCCTGGGGCTGTGCGCCTATTACCGGCGGTTCATTGCGAACTTCTCTCGTATTGCTGCCCCGTTAACACGCCTTACACGAGACGATGTTCCCTTTCTGTGGGGTGAAAATGAGCAAATAGCATTTGACGAACTACGCCAGCGCCTGCAAACGCCTCCAGTTCTTGCGCACTTTGACCTGGAAGCCCCTACAGAACTTCACACCGATGCGAGCAATGTTGGTCTGGGGGCCGTACTGGTGCAGTGGCAAGACGGCTTCGAAAAAGTAATCGCTTACGCCAGTCGAACACTCTCTCGTACGGAGGAAAACTACTCGACTACCGAGAAGGAATGCCTCGCCGTGGTGTGGGCGGTTACCAAATTTCGCCCATATTTGTACGGCCGTTCATTCAAGGTTGTCAGCGATCATCATTCTCTTTGTTGGTTGACTAACTTGAAAGATCCATCTGGCCGTTTGGCGCGCTGGAGTCTTAGGCTTCAGGAGTTCGACATGACCATAATTTACAAATCAGGGAAAAGGCACACCGACGCCGACTGCCTTTCGCGGTCACCCGTAGAGCCCGCAGGTACCGATGACGCGGACGTTGACGCTGCATTTTTGGGAGTCGTCGACGCCGTCACCATTTCACAGGAGCAGCGCCACGACCCAGAGCTGCTCCCACTCATTAATTTCTTGGAAGGCCGAAGTACAGACGTCCCGCGACTCTATGCCAGGGGACTGCCGTCGTTTTGTCTGCGAAATGATGTTCTCTATAAAAAGAACTTTTCTGCCAGCGGCAGCACGTACCTGCTTGTCGTACCGATATCACTTCGCAAAGAAATACTAACAGCATGCCACAATGAAGCCACCTCAGGTCATCTAGGCTACACGAGAACACTGTCCCGACTCCGACGCAAGTACTATTGGCCAAAGCTACCCGCTGCTGTGAAACATCATGTACAAACATGCGCCGACTGCCAAAGACGCAAAGCACCTCCCGGCAAGCCTGCAGGTCTCTTACATCCAGTCGAGGTACCAGGACAGCCTTTCACCCAAGTTGGAATGGATTTCCTGGGCCCATTTCCAACTTCTACAGCCGGCAACAAATGGATCATTGTCGCAACCGATTACCTGACGCGCTACGCGGAGACTAAAGCTACGCAGCGGGGCACAGCAGCCGAAGCGGCTCATTTTTTCATCGAGAACGTCGTCCTTCGGCACGGTGCCCCAAAAGTAGTCATCACAGACAGGGGAACTGCCTTCACTGCAGAACTTCTTGACTCGGTTCTCACACTAAGTGGTACAAACCACCGGAAAACAACCGCATATCATCCCCAGACCAACGGACTGACCGAGCGGCTTAATAAGACCCTCGCAGACATGCTATGCATGTACGTCGACGTGGAACACAAGAACTGGGATCAGATTTTGCCTTACGTAACTTTCGCATACAATACCGCTCGACAAGAAACTACTCGAATGACGCCCTTCAGCTTGGTCCACGGTCGCGAAGCCACGACGACGTTGGATGCCATGCTGCCTCACGAGTGTGACGACATACCTACCGACGTTGTCGAATTTACTCAGCGCGCCGAAGAAGCTAGACAGCTTGCCCGCGTACGTATCTGCTATCAGCAAGGCCAAGATGCAAAACGGTACGATCTTCGACACAGGTCCGTTATCTACACTCCCGGCGATAAAGTATGGGTTTGGATACCCATACGCCGTCGTGGACTTTCTGAAAAACTGCTAAGACGGTACTTTGGGCCATACAGAGTGATTCGACGCCTGAGCGACGTGACCTACGAGGTCGTTCCTGACAGTGAGAGTAACTCCAGTCGCCGCAAGCACTTACCCGAAGTGGTGCATGTGGTGCGGATGAAGCCGTATCTGTCGAACTAAGTTTCGTTTGTTCTTTTCTGTTGTTTTTTTGTGGTTTTGTTTTGCGTGTCTTACTCTGTGCCATTTGTACGCCGCCCTCATATGCTTAAGTTACGCATCGGGACGATGCTTCCTTCGGAGGGAAGCAAATGCCGCGCCTGTACTCTGATGAAGAGGAGGAATATGCGAGCAGGCACGCGCGTTTCTATCAAGGCGCGGTGAAGAAGAAGTCGCGGCAGCGCGCTGTATTAAAAAAGGCGACCTCCTGCTATTCCTCTTGATCAGGGCTGTGCGACCTCTGTTTCTGACGTTGCGACAGTATTATGTTCTATGACGTATTTCCGTGACGGAAATACGTCAGTGAAGTCTTGGTGGACCCCGGCATAAAACACTTTCGTGTTAAAAACGAAATCAAGAAAGAAACAATTTATGATAACTCGAAGCGATGCTCTTTACTTATAGAAGCCAGTTCAGGATGCCTTAGAACGCGTAGTTATAAAGTGAGGTACAGCAAGGACGAAGAAGCATGTGCTTGTTGCGGTGAGGCTAGGGAAACGATGGAACATGCTTTATTAGAATGAGAAATATCTATCCAGCTGTCGGTTTAGGCTCCTCTGGCCTCCTTGAAGCCCTTGGTTTCAGGGGTAGCAGGAGGAAAGTAAGCACGTCCGCAATAGAGATTAGTAAGATGCGATGGGAGGTTTGGTGGCAGAAAAGTAGGGAGACCACAAACAACGGAAGCGCACAAAAACAAGTTTCCCAATGGTAGTTCAAAAGTTTGATGTTGGGAATAGTTTGTTTGTCTGTGTGAGTGTGTGTGTGTGTTTAAATGAATAGGACAATAGGCAAAATAAGAACAAGAGCTTGGTGGCGCAGCCCACCACCCTGTTAAAAAGGGGACGGTCATAGTATCCATCCATGCGTCCGAGACGGCAGAGAACTGGGTTGGAGATGTAGGAAGAGCGAAGAGGCGCCGGCCGCACGTGTGCATCTCCCGAGTCGTAGGGGTGTGTTTTGAAGCAGCTGTAAAATCTCGGGATCAATAAGCCCGATGCCTCGCAGTTGGGTGAGACAGCAACAAGAAAACTAAGATGAGGGACGCATTACAGAGTGTCAAACGCTGAAAGAAGAAAAATCCAACCAGGCGTTGAAGCTAAATAGGGCAAGGTCGGCGTAATTGCACTTCAAATACGATACGAATAAGATACAAAATGGGTAAAGAATAAACACAAAAAGGGGCATTAAGAAAGAAAATAGAGAGATATATATTCAACATTTAAACATAAAATCATCTGCATCACCATGTGCGTCGACCTTGTTTTCTTAAGCATCGGCACTTGATTTGCCCTTTCTCCTTTATTGATTTTTTTTCGGAGTGTTGCTACCTCGCTCACGTATTCATGGATGTCTCCTTTGGCGCTTGGAAACCCCTTACCACGTATGCAGTGTTTCACAGTAGGGAACAAAATATAACCGCACAAGGCAATGGCAGGACAGTAAGGTGGAAAAATCACAATTCCAACATGGGCCAAATCCACAAAGCTTCTTGTTCGTAAGTGCTCTTTATCATTTGCCGGTTGCCTCCCCTAATATTGTGCCCAGCATCAGGACTGGGTGGGACTTTCTCCTACAAACAATTCTAGTACCAAGAGCTTTTTCTTAATACAGTTCCCGGTACAGGAGGTTATGTTGGATGCTTGCGCATGCGCAAGGTTCATGGCGCAACATGTTTCCCCTCAGTCCCGACATTGGCTGCCGGTCTTGTAACCTACTGCAAAGTTCAGTTAGGGGGGGGGGGGGGGGGGGGGCATACCGTTGTGTATACCTCAGTTGCATGTTTCAGCGGTAACGGTCCTCTGTTCCTGAAGAGGTATACAATCGTGACATGACCACTTATTCTGGAGAAACTCACCCCCTTCTCATGCTGACACTTTGTGGCCACCTAATTTCTTTTTTTTTCGGACACATGGTCCAGGAGTTCCCAATACGTGACACATGTGCACACCTCGCCTCACAAGCTCCACAAGACGGCTCCAAACAAGGACGCCCCAGCTCAACGCACTTCAATGCCACCGCTGAAATGTGGGAGGACAGGCTTTCCTCTGACGAACTACATGACAGCGCAGTCTCGTCGCCGGGCCAAGGAGGCATCCCAAGCCATGCAGAGGGTTCCTTGGATAAGGAAGCCTCCGACCTAAGGTGAACCGGGTCTAAACTCAGATTACTGTTTCAGAAAATAAAAGTGTATTTCTCTCTCTGTGAAGAGGGGGGGAGGGGGGCTCTTTCATTCTTGGCTGATCGGATTTACTGATCATATGTGCAAGCCCGCTTTTGGCTGGCGTATGATCTGGCGAACATTTCACGCGTAAAAACGTTTTTGCGAATAAGGCCCCTGCGAGCGTGAATATACGGGTAGACAAGCATTCGGATCCACAAATAAATGCATGAGCTTTCGTGTGAATACCAGCCTTGCAATGTGAATAATCGGGCGCTTAAGACTTCGTATTGAGGAATTAGTTCTTACGCTACAGGTGTTCATAAGAGTAAAGGCGACAGCAAATCCTCATATTGGACATGTTAGTGAAGGCAGCTGGCCAATGGGAAACAGATCTTACAAACGAAAAACTCTGTGAATTCAGTTTGAAATATTCAAAAGCGTTTTTTTTTTTCGCATCACGGTACCGTTTCAGACCGGTCCAATTTGTGGTAGCGTTGCCTTGACGCACTTCGGATGTATATAGTGGGAGAGCCGCCCGCCTTTGTTTTCCAATCTCAGCCATTGTCTTTGTGCAACCGTAAGAACAAGGGAAAAGCGAGGAGGGTGTACAGGACAATACCGCTGGTCCAAGGCTCGTGTAGCTTACTTGGATGTTCTTGTTCCTTCATATCCTTTTGGTTCTATTTTTGCTCATGGTCCTAGCGTTCTTCACAGCCTTTATCGCACTGCCTGTACTTCTTAAAACGCTTTTATTTGGAATGCCTGAAACACAGAAACAAAAATAATAAACAGAGGCAAATGGTAAAATGCTGGCGGCGATCATTTATGAAATGACGGAGGCTGAGATAATGCGGGCCGTCCCCAGGCTTTTTTTTTCTGGCGGTCACCGCTCGCTTTTTCTCAATTACCCGAGATCTTACTTTTTCCTCCTATTGCGAGTGTGGCCGTTCTTGAGATGACCAGCTCAGCCGTCCGCTTCTTCCGTTTTTTATGGCCGTCGCGAGTCGTTCGCGTACTTTATACGTACTTCATGTGTGTACTTATAGTAAAGCCTTTTTCTGCTTCTTCGCTAAGCTACCTTATATAACTTACCGAGCTGGTCGAAGGGTGAAAGAACAAGAAAATCCTGCACTCGTTTCGTCTCCGCTCTTCCTATCCTAACATTATCTCTCGCCACCGCCTGCCTTTGTCTCGCGTGAATCCCGCCCCATTTCTCGGTCACGTTACTCCCACCGCTGGGTACAAGTGCGTAGAGCCCGTGTGCTTCAGAAACGTCTTTTTTTTCCCCCCAGCCTAGTCCCCTTCCTTCTCCGCTTTCTTCTTCCCCCCTTACCGCCTACCGTGTTTCTCGTGCGCGCCTGACTGCGAGTGTCCCTGCCTTTTCCCACATCGCTTTTTCCCGTCCACCCTCCTACCAGCGCATTGTGCGCGCATTCTTTGTCCCAGTCCTCGCTATTCCCGCCGGTCGTCTCACTCGTTACCTTTGACACGCCCCCCCCCCCCCCCCCCCCCCCCCCACCCGTATGCCCTAACGCGTTCAATAAGGCCGCCTGGATGTCATTCATAGAATGAAGAGTTTCCTTAGTGCACTTCGTGCTCATCGCTCCTTTGTTCTGGGGTCCTTTTCAACTTTCTGTCTGCCGCGATCCCTGTTGTCGAAAGGAGGCGCGAGTGTAAGCGTGTACGAATGGTATAGATGACGCTCACGTTCTTTGGCGATGCACCTCCCTCGTCCACGAAGCAGAGGGTAGGCGGGTGAGAGGAAAGGGGTGGTCAGGAATTATTTTCAGAGCTGAAATTGAGAAGGGGGAAAGGTAGGAAGGTCAAGCAGACGCGTGTTCGGTTTCCTACCCTACACAGAGGGAAGGAGGTTAAGTGATGAATAATAAAAAAGAAAGAAAGAAAAAAAGAGGAAATGACGCCTATAGTACTGGGAACACATTCGGTTGCCCATCACGCCTACAAACGGTCACTGAGGCCTGTCGATTTCAAATACTGTAGCAATTGCCGCGTCACCTTGAATAAGGTATTCCGGCTTCCATGTTTTTAAATTGTTGTTAGCCATTCACGAAACGCATATTACATCATCTTTCGAAATCCAGGTGTACAATCTATTCAACCTTATTATATTTTACAATGGAAGAACTTACTGGTGCTAAATCCTCACACCACTCTCACGGTGATTTTTGCAGAAGTTCGGCGCTCGATCTGCAGAGGCATCTAAGACACACTCGACACCGCATTGACTTTCGAGATGGCAGGCTATTCGAATCATGGAAGCCTACCGCGGTACATTATTTCGCGATTTTCTACGAAACTGTGACACATATGGTGACATCAGAAAACCGTCTTGAGTTCTCTTAAAGCATATTCTATCAATTCAGAAAATTTGTGCTTGTAGTGTGTTTTTAGGTAGAGAGCTTGAGCCTGAGTGCATGGACAAGCTGTGTGTTTTGTAAACAGAAAGGCATGGCGACGCAGAGTGCCGGCGCCAGCAGAAAACGACGCATATGATGCTTCGCTGCTTCTTTGATTTCATCAACATTGTTTGGCAAGCAGCCAAGCAACTTTTGAAAGCGTAAACATGTTTAATAGTCTTGCCTCCGAGGAAAATATCACAGTTGTCTTTTGCGGCGTCAGAACAGCGAAGAGCACAGGGAACCTTCATGCGCGCCCTGTAGAGTTACTCGTGGCATGTAATGGCACTGCGTTTAAACGACGATGCGGTGAAGCGTTAGCTTAACATTTCTTAAGAAAAAGTATAGTATTTTAAAGCTTGTGGCACTATGGCAACTCTGCTTCAGCAGATAAGACAGCGCTCTCGGAAGCCCTAAATGAGAAGCCCAGTCAGTTCCATTGAACGTATAGTGCCGAAACCAGCATCGCTCAATTAGGGGGTTGCGTCCCAGTACAAAAAGAGTAGCGCTAAAATTGATACGTTGCGGGTAAAACCCGAATGCTCGTGGTTTGTTTTATTGCCATAGCAATTATATGGACAATACATGCGAATTTCCACCATCGTCGTCGTCGGCATCGCCGTGAGGTTCCCGTATAAAGTATATATAATCGTCGCCGCACGCCGTATGGCATATGTGCGAGTGAAAGCTTGCGAGGGTGAGCCGGCGATCGCGGCTCAATCGCGCGCACACAATGGAGGGAAGCGCGAAGAAAGCGCGCCTTCTTCCAGACGTTCGCAACGCTCCGGAGAGAGGGTAGAGAAGGGGAGGGGGAAGGCGCGTTTTGCTCCTGGCGGTACGAGCGATAGCGCTCGCTTGCGCCCGTGAAGAACTACTCTGCAAGGCTTCGGGGGGAGGGTGGGGATGTGATAGGGGGGGGGGGGGGGGGCGTTCTACGACGCGCGGCCGCGCACGTCTGCCCGGGTCGCTGTATCTTGAAACCATCTGCGGCGGGGGCAGAGTCCACCCTGCCCTGTTTTCGCGGCTTAGTTAGCGCTCATGCGAGCGGCAGCACGAAGGTCGATTCGCTTGCTGCTGCCGCCGCGCTTACTCACTCCATCGTTTTACCAGCGAGTTCCCGCGGTCACCGAGTGAGATGTGTTCATGTTTGCTTGTGCGCGTGACACCATGCTTGTTAATTTGGTTAGTATGCCTATGTTGAAAAGTTTATACAGGCCGATAACATCACTATTCTTCCTTCGTATAGCTGTCCACTAATTTGCTATAGCAATCGATGCTTAGCTTTTCGGCTAAGCCTTTTATTTGAAAACATGCGTAAATAGGCTGCTCATTCTTTCAGCAACAGCCCATCGGAAAAATAATAATAACAAGAAGCAAGCAACAACGTATCCCAAAATTGTATATCGCTCGTTTCATAAGAAACTGTTCAATACATTCCTGAGACAACGAGAAGAGTGGTCACATTTGTCGATAAGGAAATCATTCGGGATCAAAATTCTTTGACAGCGCAGGTGCTTTAAAAAATAAAGTTGTTGATCTGTTGATATAAAATACCGTTGATCTAAGACGACAAGAAAGCCCCACAAAACGTTTTTTAATGATCTGTACTCCCATTCGAGTATTTCAATTGGCTGCCGATTATATTCGGTCTAGGCCGGCTAGACAGATCGACGTGGCTACGTAGTTCGGTGAACACAAATATTACCTAAGAACGGACCCGTAATGACAGAGTGGCATATTTATCGGTCATTCTAAGGGAAGAATGGAGGAGCTTTCATGGTTGTTTAAAGGGGCCCAGAACCACTTTATATAGAAGTGGAGAAAGTCATTTCCAATGAAAATACCCTATTTCAAAAACACTTTGCCGCAAAAAGTACTTCAATGCGTTCAGCAGAAGCAGGGTTGTTGACAATAAAACATGGTCTCCGCGGTGCTTCCACTCCTTCTTCAATGCCTTGCACTGCGAAGGCTCTGGCGGAGCGGGGCATGCCCACAACGCTCCGCCTTCTAAATGTCACCGTGGCGCGCAGTTCAAATTTGGTTTTGGATGTTAACAACGGCGCCACTTCCGATTTCGGCACCTATGACGCGCGAAACGTAAGCCAAACGCAGTTTCCTTCAGCGAGTCGGAGTGCGCATAGCCAGTGGACGCGTCGCAGCGCCCCGCGGCGGCCCCGGTATCTACGCTACGCAACATACCGCAACTACATGCTACCGTAGTGCGTATGCGCAGCGTTTGCTTTGCGAACAACACAGCTTGAGTGCGTGCTCACCCTCATACGCAGCCATCTGACCATGCTATGTGGTGCGAATCGGATTTGTCCTTCACCAGCTTGACCGACAGATAGTAGCCACATACAACCTTGCGCATTTTTGAAGCGCTGTCAATTAGCCTGCGAAGGCATCTACCCGGAGCGAACACGCGTGAGCGCGCTGGCAAGCGTGAGCATGGTATGGCCTTAAGTTTCGCGTGGATCGAGGCTAGTTGAGCGCTCAAATCTAGCCGAAATTGGCGAGACCCGTCGGCTACGACACCGATTAGCAGGAGGGCAGCAAAATCTTTTTTTTTTCCTACGCGGGCTGCCGTGCTCCAGCGTGAGCAGACGATAGTCGACTTCTTCCGGAAGTACGTAATTATTATCGAAATTTGAAAGCACATTTTCGCTTACTTGAGCCTGTGTATTGAACTTCGTCAATAGATATACACAGCAACAGTAGGAAGAAACGCACTGATCCAAACACCCTTCTTGATTGACGTCAGTTATTGGCCAACAGCAGCCGCGAATGGGGATCCGCTATATGACGAAAGAAAGCATCCAGAAGCGAGCGAAGAGCAGGCTTCTGTTGAAATGAGAGCGTTTGAGAGAAAGGTCATCTCGCGCTCCGCTTGCGAGCTCCACGCACCGCGCATGACTGCAAAACTTGGCTGATATATTCACCGCAGCGTAGGCCATTCGCGGACTATGTTTTTTTTTCCTCCGAGCCCGAGGAATGGTTCAGGGTCCCTTTAAGCTTTACCATAGTGGCGCCATTTGTGTCGCCTTTAACTCTCGGCACAATAATAGTGAACTGGGCGAGTGACAGTACGTTCATTTTGTGGCAGCGCAATGAAAAGACACGGTGTCGTCTCTTCTTGTCCGTATCTCTACGTTGTGTTGCTACGCAATGAATGATTGACTCTCCTCGAAACGAATTTTCTACTGCTATGTTTGTATCAAATTTATAAATTCTGTTGAACATCGAGTTCGTTCTTAGTATACATCGATCGTGCATTTGCAAAGTGAGATAAGCATGCATTAAATGCCACCCTTAAAGAGCCATGAAGCAAGGCTGTCCAATAGATTAGATTTCTTTATTTCATGGCACATTCCTTGTAGTGCAGTTTCACTTGACGGAAGCATTCATCATGGTAATATTTGAAAGTGCTATTGTTTGGCTCATTTTACACTCGGTACGTCACAAATCTTTCTCGTCCTGACATTTGTGCTGTTTTCTGCTTGGCTAGTGCTAATGCTGTGTTCTGTTGTGTATTGTGTGACGATGGCATAGTGTGGTATTGCATTTTAGCAGGTACATGTGTACAGGTTTCTTCTCATGTTGCTGCTGGATTGTGGCCTTCTTGCTGCCAATTGGTATTTTCGCCTGTCTTTGGGCAATTTTCAAGCTACAATTTCTGGCTTTTGTGATCCGAGGTCTCTTCCTAGTCTGTAAGTTGTGGGGACTAATGAACTTTCAAACAAGTCATAAAGAACGATTGTGACAAAATCACGGGTGACTAGCGGAGCCTTGGTTTAAGGGCGTTGTTGAGTCATGCTTGAGAAAATCAACGGTGTGCAAACACACGCGGCGCTCATCTTGTCGTATGTAGTTCCCTGTTCACGTTTGTTTTGCTCATTTGTTTTCCTTAAAGAGGTGAATAATACTGTGTGTTGAAGAAAATTAAAATCCACAAATGATTGGAGCAAGCTTAGTTTACGAACGTACATTACAAATTAGAATAATTTGTAATGTACGTTCATACGGGACCCCTTATGTACGTAATGTACATAAGGGGTCCCGTATGTTATGTGGGGCAATGCGTAAGGTGTCCTCGCTTATCGCTGTTCGTGTTCAATGAAGTACTCACGGTTCCTTGGCGAGTTAACCATTCCACGTCTCTAGAGCTTATAATTACCACTCAACGCTGCGTTTATACCCACGCATTACATTTATATAAACGCAGCAAATAAGTTTACCTTTTTTTTCTTAAAGACTCAATCAATCAATAGAACATTATTTAATGAACAGAAACTGCATACACAGCGATTATTTGGACCGATAGCCTCAAGTGGCTAGTGGCCGGTCCAATACATTGTGCAATAAAGAATGTACAGGTCAGCAAAGAGGGAACAAAAAAGAAAAATGATCATATCAATACATACATATGCACGTATACATTTACTATTGTAATATATCGGTACTTATTAATAAGAAGACAAGAAAAGTAAAATCAAACAATTTCTACTAACATGCACACAGGTTTAGATATCTTGAAGTGATAGAAAAAAATGATTTGCATGCTATGCTGAAATTACGTGCAGGTTTAATCTCAAGGGGAATCATGTTCCATATTTTATCACCAGTAAATTCCTTTAGTCTTTCACCATAAACATTATGACATTTTGGCAGATTGAAGTTACCGTTTGAAGCATGTCGCTTATTGCGTATAGGAATGAAAAAAAAAGATCAACAGGCAGAGGTGAACTTCTATTGGTTATGTTGTTTATTGAAACATCAATTTTGTAGTCGCGCAACATCGGAACTGAAAGAATATGTTGTGATTGGAAAATATTACCTACTGGTTCACCTTGGCTTATGATTTTCAATATTCGCTTTTGCGGTCGGTCAAGAGTTCTTATATAACTATTGTACGTCACACCCCATGAATTCAGGCAGTAACTAATGTGACAGTGACGCAATGAAAAGTAGAGCTAGTGTACTCAGGCGGCGCATTCTTGGTCGTCATTTTGTAGTTTACGCTTTCGATTTGCTGTTGCACCTTTTCTCTACCGCTCATTTTCCCTGACGAAGAAAAACACAACATTGCGAAAACGACCACTTTTTGCGAGCGCTGGTAATCCTATATGACACTGCTGGGCACTTCGGCCAGGGGCTGCGGGTTATTTCACTTCGGGGAATAGGCATGCATCATCCACGCTCTCGTGAGCGTCTCGATGTTAGGTTGAGTATGTCGTCCAAACCTGTCAACGTGGCGTTAGGTGCCTAACATTCCCCGCTGTAATCAGGGCCGGCAGTCTGACCTTTTCGAATCTACACGTGTGTTCTTCAGCCTATGAATGCTGTGCAAACGTTCCAGCGCTTTAATGACGTCACTATTTGTGGCGTGCCCTTTGGTTTCATATACCTCGACAGGCTCCTTGTCGCCACTTCTTCTCCAACCGAGTATTTACGACGTCTGCGTCATTTGGTTTCTACGACGTCACCAATCATAACCTCATTAATAACGTCAATAAGTGGAAAATCGGCGCCAGATCTCTCGAATTCTTGGGCCATCTGGGAGATTTTCACCTCCTCTTTCCGAGAAAGTCACATACTTTCTACACAATACGTCATAGACATTCCGCGAAATATGTCATAGACATTCTTTTACAGGGGCGCCATGTCTTCGGGCTCCTCACCTACTATCACTTGATTTGATATCATTTCATTTATTTACACTAAGTGCCGTTAGGCGATATAGAAAGAAGTTGCCATTAACGAGGAATATGCTAAGCAACAGAAGCGCTTTAGCAACGCTGATTCAAGCATGCGAAGGTCCGTAATCGAGACGATGTAGTCTGCCAAGTGGCTCCAGTCTTCGTTTGATCGTCGCTCGAAAGACTCGGAATACTGCTTACTTGGGCCCATTGGTATGAATACTTTCAATCGGTGATCGAAGCGAAATGAGATGATAAAGGAAGGATGGAAAAGAAAATGTCATAGATAATTCCTTCGGTATATTTTGTGAAATGGTCACATGCGAGAAATACCTATGGTGTTGGGTTGCTGAGCACGATGTCGCGGGATCGAATCCCGGCCACGGCGGCCGCCTTTCGATGGGGGCGAAATGCGAAAACACCCATGTACTTAGATTTAGGTGCACGTTAAAGAACCCCAGGTGGTATAAATTTCCGGAGTCCCCCACTACGGCGTGCCTCATAATCAGAACTGGTTTTGGCACGTAAAACCCCGTAATTTTTTTAACATGCGAGAAATACGTCGACGTAATAAAAGGTCACGAAGGACAAAGGATAGCTTCGTCTTAGAAACGCTAGCAATACGGGAGTAATTAGGGTGAAGCATGCAGATGAGTTCTGAATGAACTTCAGCATCAGAGCAAAGAAGCAAATAAGAAGTTGCCAGTCAGAAGATGCATATTTCAGCTTCGACCAAACTAGGTATGTGTATAATAATAGCTTTAGTGGAGCTGGCAAAATAGATAAGATATGATGGAAATATTCCCAGGTAGGCTCCTTTATGCGCGCTATCAATCAGCCTCTTGATACCCTCTTTAATTGCAGAGGCTGAACAGCAACTTTCCTCAGCTTGCGTGATTCTGTGGTAGCCAACTTTGTCACCATTAAGCTGCAACTTTCTGCAGCCATTCTCGTGGTTCAATCAGATCACAATGCGTCGCAAGCGCCAATACCACTGTGTCGGCTTGGGCAATCAGAGCTACCTTAACACTTATTAACGATGAGGAGAAAGCACTTGGCATTCAATAAATGTAGTGTAAATATGATTGGTTGATTCCCCTTAAAAGAAGCCAATTTTTCTCTTCATTCAAACACTAAACACCCATCTTTGGTTCTGGAGTGCTCACTTATTCTGCTCTGCGAAATGACATGCATGGTGCTCCTAATAAGCGTGCACGGCAGGATTAGCAAAATGATAGACAACGAACATGATAGGACGGCAGGGTTCACATAATTTACTTTGAACTGGTTGGTTTGAAAATGCGCCCTGTCGTCTATTATAAACACGCTTAGTCATACGCACTACACTTTTGAGGTATCCGAAAAAAGATGTCTGAGCCTCAGTCAAGGTCACGGGCGCTAGAATGCCACGTCTGTTATTTTTATCAAACGTCATCTCCACACTTGAGAATTATCTCCCACTGATTGAAATTCAGGGCAAGAACGGAACCGTTCTCTTGCATATGTTCATATGTTCAGGAGCCGCTGTCACGAATATGTTCATTAGTTGGGTATTGGAATTATTGCAGTGTTCTTTGAGATGTTCCTCCAGGCAAGAACCACTTTGCTCGATTTACATAAATGCCCTTAAGAAAGCGGACGTTGGTAAACTACTCCTGCTTGGCAATGAACAAATTTTCGTTTAAATCCCATGGTGCGAATTATCGGCTTTCAGTGCATAGAGTTGGACCTTGCAAATACAGGGTAGCTTCAGGGGCTTGGAAACTACGAACTTAACAGTCGACTCGACCACTGCGCTATACTCTCCAAAGGTTGTATAACACCTAATGAATATATAGAATTGTGGCAATGTTTTCTTTCTTCTTTGGTGCTTGCGCGATTGCCGGCCAGTAGTCTTTTACAGCGAAGCTGTTTGCCTCTCGGTGGTCGGCATTTTTCGTGTCTACGTCCGTGAGCAAAAATGTGGGCCGATCCCGGCGGCAGTGCAGGGCAGGAGCAGTGGCTCGTACCCCCGTAAGGCAGAGGCTTCAAGCACTCGGCAAGGTGAAGCGAAAAGTGCATGCATTCTTTGGAATTACGGATGTAATATATACCTCAGCATTCGTTTCAATAAAGAACAAGCACAAAACAAGCATCCGAAGCACATAGTTGATGATAAGGCACTCCTGCTAACAATGCGAAGCACGTAGCGGTCTCCGAATACGTTTGCCGGTGAAGATTACTGTTGCGAAGCTGCCACGGCGACGGCAACTTGCGACGTGGGGAGTGACGTTTCTGGCTTTTCCTATATAAACGAATCAGACTAGCAACTGATTCCAATGTTGTTGCTGCACCGCTACGGGCGGCGGCGTGTCGTCACAATTACCATCACTACCATTACTACTATTACCGTCATTACTCTAAATTACCATAACTACCATTACTCTAAAGCAATAAAGCATTCCGTACCACCCTTAGCAGTTGTAGCGTGGTTTTTAATAGCTTCGCTGGGCATCCCTTTCACAGGGCCGGGATGGCAAGTCTATTTTCTTTTATGCTTCCTGCTCTGTCTCAATGAGTGAAGCGACAATATTTCTAGTGTTGCCAGTCACGTTCAGGTGAAGCAGAGTAAAAACATTATTTCTAAAATAATAATAATAATAATAATAATAATAATAATAATAATAATAATAATAATAATAATAATAATAATAATAATAATAATAATAATAATAATAATAATAATAATAATAATACCTTTATTATTGAAGACAAGTGGTACAAGGTTCCAAGGCATTAGGAAAAAAAGTTGCTACGAACAGCAACTTGACTAGTCCTAATAACCAGAGTACATTCCTAAAATACATGTTCTTGGCGCACATTTCATGCGCTCGAATTATGAACCAAGCTATAAGGCAAAATCGACTTGTTTGCTCACTGTTGATGACGGACACTCATTCTCACAATACATGGTAACTTAAATATAAGGATCAGCAGAAGTTCGCAGAAGGTCAAGTTTCACCTAAAATGGTGCTAAAATCTGGCTGAAAGCTGTGAAGGCTGTTTTTACATCAAGTGAATAGTTAGAAGTTCAGGCTGACGCACGGCGTTTTATTGATATTTAGGCTGAAACGTATCTTCAGAATTTTCGGCGTCAATTTTAAGTGCTGTTTTGACTAAAGATCGCCTTGGATACAATTGTAAGTAGAATTTCTCGGTTAGGCTCCCAACCGTCGTAATTTCTTCCATTTCCGTTTCACCTTGCTGTATTAAAAAATACAAAGTTTACATTTAACACCCATAATTATTCCACATGATATAAAAGGACAGTTATGACTTCTTCGGATTGTCGTTGTGTTTCTCCGAATCCGAGCGGACCGATTCTAGAGGCACTTTGGGTCCAAGTAGAAGACATCTTGCGTCACCCGAACAGCCGGCTGATCTTCGGATCAGTGAGAGGGTAGGAAGTCCAAGCCCAGGGGAACTTCCGGTAACGCGGCCAGCGCCGTATGTGGGTGAGTTTAGATGTGAAACATGGCGGAAAACGTAGATGAAAATGTTGGTCGCCGACAACGGATCTATAGTCTCCCTTGACCAGCGAAACCATGGGAACGGGCGACTTGATCACGTGAGATCACGTGACTGGAAAGTAACATAATTTCTTCGCCCCGATACCGTAATCTAAGCGAAATATGGCTCCTAATAAACATATAAGCCCTTCATTCCCCTCATTTATATTGCTCCTATCGGACAGGCTATTCAAAGACTTGCATTTATGCAAAGCGCCGGGATAAGCGAGTTTATGCTTTGATGAAAAAGCTGATAGCGTTCAGTCTATTAACAGGAACCTTTTAGTGTTTTTACGCTGCTGGCATCTAATGGTTGATAAAAAATAAATGAAGTGCAGAAACAAATATTTTCTGCGTTAATATTCATGCATACTTGTCTTTAGGTTTTTCTGAAGAGTTACTGCTTGCCCGCACAGCTTGAGCATTGCTTAGGCTAATATATATCTCCGTGGAATTAACATCATACCCTTTTAAAGCGATTCCCATTAGAGACTGAAATTCATGGGCCTATCTCGTATTTCAGACCTTGTTTATTCGTAATATTTTCCAACGAAGTCAGAAATTCCTCTCTATGTGGGTGCATTCTTGTTGCTTATTTCAAGTTTCCCAAAAGTGTGGTCTAAAAAGTTTTGACCGGTTACTTCCGATATATAGACTAAAAAATGCATCTGCAAGTGATACGTTTCGGAAAATATTATTTCAATCACAATTTATTTGTCTTTTTAAGGTCCATTAATCGTTTTATGAAGATTCACTCATGTCATGCTGTGGAAGCGAATGTACCCTTCTGCTGTACAGAGATATGCCATTGTTATCAAACCACCACTTTCACCATCCACAGGCCTAGACGTTATTCCCAGGGAAGCACGCAGAGGTACAGACATTTTTTCCCAATGCTGACGCTAGAACTACGCACAGAAACACACCAGCTGGGTGAAAGGTTTTGATAAATGATCCCTTTGTTTAACAGCCACGACAATCTCTGGTGACGAAGAAGGGCAAGCGGACGCATGCCTTCCATTACAGCAATGCCGCAGCGACGTTCAGGCTGACGTAGCTTTAATGTATAAAAAGAAACAAGACCTTCAGTGGTAGGCGCCTATTTCTGGCCGATAAGTCTTTGCACTCGGAGCCCAAAATGTCTGCTTTCAAGAATGTGGCATTTGTTCTTCTCTCGATGACTATCATGTGGGGGTAAGTACATCAGCCCTCAGGCACTAATAGAGTTTAATGTTGAGCTAGTTGGTATTTTGACCTAAGAACCTTAATTCTTGAAATGACGCGCAACGGGACGGCACATCGGAGAGGAAGACGAACATTGTGCCTGTGTTCGTCTTCCTCTCTCTTGTGCCGTCCCGTTACGCGCCATTTCAAGATGGTTCTTAGGGGGCACTAAAAGTGTAGCCTTTTATAAAACCTAGAAATCGCGTTTGCCGTTGCCCTTAGGCCATTTGCTTTACTCTGAAAATTACGCTGGTCCTCGTTAAGTGTACGTTTGGCAACCACCTCACGCAGAGCTCCCCATTTATTATGCGGTGAAGAATACAAAATTTTGTCAATCACTGGGTTTGAACTCTTATTGCTGTGGTAATGTGCAATCGGGAGCTTGACCTGCTAACCACGGCATGCGCTGTCGTGCAGCTTTGGTGAGTTTGATGCCACCTATGAGAGTATTTCGGGAGCCAGCACAGGCAATAATGTAGTGAATTAGAGTGACATTGTGTGCATCGCAAACAAGTTATTCTTCAGAAGGTGGCAATACACGCAGTGAAAGGCTGCTGTCAGAGGCAAGGATTTTTGATCCGGAGAAATTGGTGAAGTTTGCTGGTATTTATTGCTTTTTTGCATAAAAAAAAAAACTAAACGAACGACTCGCTCAGTCCCCCACTGTGAGCATGCGCGAAAAGCTACAGGAAGAAAGTTGCAAATCTAGAGAGCCAATCCAAGAGTAAAGATCGGTTCGTCACTAGCGACCTTATGGCACATTGTGTTTGCAAACCTGAATCACCTTACGAGTGCAATGACTTTCATTTATTTTCTATGATTTGTACCTTATGTCAATTTCATTTTTATTGCTCCATTCATATCGCATAGGCTTTCATGGACATTACGACCACTTAAACATAGGTTACGCAGCGGTATTTAGACCAGGGGCGGTATTCTGTAAGAGTCCAATTAGTGGACTGTCCATTTCGGGTGTCGCTGATTGGCTGCTGCTTCACGTGCAGGAAGGCGCCAGCCAGTCTCCTTCCTGCACGTGAAGCAGCAGCCAATCAGCGACAGCAGCAATGGACGTAATGTAGCAGCTTAAGCACCTTTATTACAAGTTGAAAAACAGAATAGACGTTTGCGAACTTAAATTATACCGGTATTTAGGACCGGCATCAATACTCCCTACAGACTGTAGGAGATACTTTATCTTATTTATCTCAGCAACGTTTTTACAAACATTGCTGAAAATTGCGAAATTTAGGAAATTTGAAGTATGAACGTCAAAACTGTAACTCACAATAAACAAATATACCAATTTTGTAAACTGCATTGATTGGAACATCTAACGCGGACAAAAATGATGTATTACACCGGCTCCGAAATATGCCCCTAATTTATGGGTTGGACATTTCAAAAACATTCGTAAATACTGTCATAAGTCGGTATATGAAGTTTATCTTCTTTAGACGCCCTCACAGATGCAGTTTAAAAATGGCGATATCTGTTTCTGATGGAGAATTAGGGATGTGTAAAGAACGTCGTTCAATTGAAAAAAAAAAACCTTACTGATTTTTGTAGAAGTATCAGTAGCTAGATTTTAAATTTCCCCCTCAAATGCCAGCGGTGTTCCAGCGGTGTTCTAATGAGAGCATTTCTGCGTATTACGTGTATTTTTATAGGGCAATAGGAGTTGGCTACGTGCTGAAGTTTTTCCTTCGAGCACGATCAGCACCACGTGGCATGCGTATGCTACACTCAGCTTCGATCATAAATGCGCAGCTATAAGCCATCAATGTAGCGTTCAAACACATTACTGTGTGGCCGAATCCTCCCTGGGGGTACGAGCCATGTTTTGAGGCCACAACATGCCAGTATTTACGGCTTGCAGCGTGGGAGATTCTGATAAATGAATTATTACCGCGTAAATAATCGCGAAGGGTTCATAGAATATGTCTCTGGTATTCCAGGATTGAGTGCATGGAAATCCTTGATGAATGGTCATGCACGCCGTGCTCATGCGTTTGGACAGGCCATACATGGCGGTGGTCTTCATGGTAGAGAAAATCTACGCAACATAGATAACGGCGGACTTACTCCACCCACGATAGATAATGATGGGCTGACTCCTCCTCCCAACATAGATGACGGCGGACTTCCATCCTGCGGGCAACCGGTGAGGACCTTTTCTGACTGTATATGTGAAACTGACTATCCCAACCCAACTACATCTAAGGCCCGTGCTTCGCATAAACTACTAAGCAATATATAATGTCCTGACAGGATGTCCTGACAACAATATCCACCTTGTCTATACTATTTACATGCGGTTTTTTGTGCATTACACGTAAATCTTTCAGTAAAGTTACGACTAAGAAATGAGAGCACCGAAAATATTTTTAATGCGTTAGCATTCTTATGGTACTTATGTTACTTTCCGGGGACTATGTATGTATGTATGTATGTATGTATGTATGTATGTATGTATGTATGTATGTATGTAGTATGTATGTATGTATGTATGTATGTATGTATGTATGATGTATGTATGTATGTATGTATGTATGTTATGTATGTATGTATGTATTGTTATTTTTATTTTCATCATCATTCATAATCATTCATCATTAGTACAGAAGGAGGTCCCGGAGTTACAAGAACTGTCAGGGGGACCTCCTACTGGTAATTTAACAATGGAATAATTAATACATTATGGAACATAACAGCAACAGACATCAGAATACACGAAGTTAGTGAAGCAAATAATCAATACAAGAAAGGTGCTTACATAATTGAAGTTCAAATACAGGCAAACGAATATATACAGCGTATCAATAAATAAATAAATTGACACGTTATGGAAGCATAGGAATGACACATATCAAAGAACACGAGGTTAATTTAACGATAAGCGGAGGTAACGGGTGTATGTACGCATGTATGTACGCATGCTGTATGTATTGGAGTATGTATGTATGATTATGTATGTTATGTATGTATGTATGTATGTATGTATGTAGGTATGGATGTTGTATTGTATGTATGTATGTATGTATGTATGTATGTATGTATGTATGTATGTATTTTTATTATTTCATCATCATTCATCATTAGTACAGAAGGAGGTCCCGGAGTTACAAGAACTGTCAGGGGGACCTCCTACTGGTAATTTAACAATGGAATAATTAATACATTATGGAAACATAACAGCAACAGACATCAGAATACACGAAGTTAGTGAAGCAAATAATCAAATACAAGAAAGGTGCTTACAATAATTGAAGTTCAAAATACAGGCAAACGAAATACATACAGCGTATCAATAAATAAATAAATTGACACGTTATGGAAGCATAGGAATGACACATATCAAAGAACACGAGGTTAATTTAACGGATAAGCGGATGTAACGGGTGTATGTACGCATGTATGTACGCATGTATGTATGTATGTATGTATGTATGTATGTATGTATGTATGATGTATGTATGTATGTATGTATGTATGTATGTATGTATGTATGTATGTATGTATGTATGTATGTATGTATGTATGTACGTATGTACGTACGTATGTACTGTAGTGTGTGTGTGTGTAACCGTTTTCCCGCCTGCCTGGGTCACTGGGTAGTCCATGGTCGAATAGGTAGTGCATCGCGTTGCTGTGCTGAGGAAGTAGGTACTGAAACTGACCGTCGCACCAACTTGGGTTGTACACATGTGCCGCTCTTCAACGAACCCCCTTTCACGCCGACATGGGTCACTGTAGATGCGGGACTGGGTAAGTACCGCAGTTCGAAGAAACGCTTTGATGCCGACTTGGAGCATTGTGTATGTGCCACTCAGTCTGCACTGGTCTTCAATGAATCTCTTTGATGCTAACTTGGGCAACACTAGGTCTGCGCCACTGGGAATGTGCCGCTCTACATTGACGAAAAAGATCTCTTCAATTTCTCCGATGCTGAGTCGAATCGAACCCGCGTCACGAGGGTTCCTCAAGTACAGCAATTCGACACTTTGCACTGACTATGTGCCGCTATTCAATGCATAGCTTTCCGGCCAACCAACACTTTAGCGAGCTGCGCCATTAATACACTAGGCATGTGCCAAGTCTTCGATGAACCTCTCGCTAATTCTAGTCACTGAGTATGTACCATTGGGTGTGCGGCAAGCGAGGGAACTATTCTCAGCGTTCGCATGTACCGGGCTCGCGACGCGTCTCGTCTCGTAGGCCACACTAGGACTTCTCCGTAGTGCAAGCGTTTCCAGAAAGAAGAGCGAGAGAGAAGCCCCCTTGCCGCATTACCCGTTTGTCAGCGTCCGGGCGCACCGACGCGACATGCATTTCAGGGGTCACGCGCAGGCTTCGCGGCGGCAGCGCTAGATGGCGCGGAGTGCTGTTTGGATAGCGCGAAAGAGGAGTCGTGCTATAGTACACGCATTATACATATACCTGTAACTCGTTTCGACGGTGGCAATACGTTGTGTCGGAATACTGATTCAATGCTAAACGCATTATCGTCGACAGCTATCGTGAGATGGCTTTGTCGAATGTTTTTAGAGAGCTGTCTTACTTTGAAATGATTTATTTTCGGACTTGGAATCTCTGTTAGCGCCACACTGTTATTTAGATTATTTGATGCCGATTAATATTTTTGCTAGTATCCTATTGAATAATTAATTTACTTGTATAAAGAAAATACGGCTTAAAGCTACGGAGTTTAACGTTCTGTACCTTAATGGGCTATAGTAGATGACTTATTGGATTTCCCTGAAGTAATTTAAATCCGAAGGTTCCTTTTCATATTCCCCTCAATTTTTGAGTGCTTGCTGCTGGCTGCTATAGCTGTTCCTGCCTTGACACAAAAAGTGACGCTGATGGTCCAGTAATGCACAGCCTTATTGAGTAAGTCAGCAAAATTACATCTCGCGGGGCATCTTTTGTTGACCGGTAGATAGCATCGCATGTGCGTACAGCCGGAAATGAATCGGTTGATACACCGACTTGCACTTGCGTTCACAAAGACTGTGACTGCCCGGAAATATCCTGTAAGCTGACGGCGCTCGACTGCTGAATCGTCGCTACATTCTAATGCAGCAAACTCGACCAGCGTGTTTCAATTGAATCCTTTCGTCCCCATGTTCATGGTCAAGGCTAGCCTCGTCGCGCTAGAGTACTTCTATCGTACTCAAGCTAAGGGTTGGCTGTGTCCTAGTTTGGGAACGTTTACGCTGTTGATGTCTGGATAGTCTGCCGTGTGCTTCTCTTCGTTTGTTTGAGATACCTAAGCACGTGATAGTGAAGTGTCCATGTTTTATTTGCGCAACGCACGTCACTGCTGGAAGAATGTCGTTTTATTTACCTGTGGTGTACGCCCTCGACGAATGCCTGTATCGAAGCGGTTCTGCATTTCGAACAACTAGCGAGGTCCACGCGTCCTCCTTAATTATTTAAAAGCGAGCCACCTTGCTTATCGTTTGCAGCGTATACTTGTGAGTGATGAGACATCACAAGCGAAAAACTTCAAGCGCAAAGAAAACAGAATAGCAACTAGCGCGCTCTCAGGCATTGCTTATTTGTTAATTTGTTTACAGGCGTCAACCTTTTTTAATATGTACAGCTTTATTTTGCTACCGCGACAGGCTTTCCATTCGTGTCTTTGAGGTGTACGATAGCTAGTGGACATACCTCACCTTTGGAAGTTCGCGTTCACTTGAAGGCAGCGCTATGCATTACATAGAATACCTATTGTAACAAAGTGACAAACATGTCTCTGGAAAGACAACGAATGAGTGATAGAGTGTCATCGGGCATTGCCTCTATTTTCTTGCTGTACTTATGGCTGCCATTCGGGATTGTTTCGTCTAGTTTAACATAGTAACAAAACTGATTTTGTGTAGCATTTTCTTTCTTGTAGTTCTATGTACTGTTTAAAGGCATACTTCAAGCGCTTGGAGCAGTTTCTGCTAAAGTTTGTTGCACCATTTACCAATGCATGCATATACGTCAAACATTCCTAGCTTGCTTATTCATTACCGTTTGAAATGTATCTTCTGAAGATAAACTACAGACGAATACTTAAATGCAAGATTAGCATTCACGTATGAAATTAACCTATAGCTGCACAGCCGTCATAATCGTATAAATATGATCATAAATAACACGCGTGGCCAGCCGCGGTTGCTTAATGGCATTAGCGTTGCACTGCGGAGGTCGAGGGCGCGGGTTAGACCACGGGCGCCGCAGCCGCATTTCAGTGAGGGTGAAATGCAAAAACGCTTGTATACTTAGGTGCACGTTAAAGAACTTCAGGTGGTCAAAATTTTATCCAGAGTCCCCCATGCACTAGGGCGTCCTCAAGACCAGATTGTGATTTTGGCATGTAAAACCCCAGAATACAAATAACACGCAAGCTATTATATTTTTGCAACTCACGTGTCCCGATATCGTAATGTTAACTTCTTTTACTTATTGCCGACTGCTTCATTTTTATATAAGTACGAAGTCAACATACAAGTCAACATTTTTTCTAGGCTGCTGATTAAAACCTGAAGCGTATAAAATGACAAAAAATGACTGCATATAAATCAGGATTTTGAGCAACAGCTCATCTTCTGGACAATACCTAATCTTCATATATTTACTTGAATGGTAAATTCGCGTTATTACCTACAGTAAAAATGCGTTCAATGCAACCATTTTGTAAGCAGAACAAATACGACTGTAATTGAGTAGCTTTGAGAGCAGCACAAGGAACGCACGCGAAAGGAAGCCACACCTTCATGCTCGCAGCAATGCGATGGCTTCACAGATGCGGGGAGAAGCCTTAGATGGTCTAGCTGGTTTTTCTCCCGGACCCGCTACCATCCAGGGCAGGTGCGAACGAAAGTGGTGGCCGCATTGCTGTCTGCTCTGTTATGAATATGTAGTGGTGCCGCCACAGCTGCACATTTCGTAATTTCTTCGCGATTTCTGAATACCTCGTAGCGGCATCTTTGGATTATAAGGCACGTGCTGTGGTTTATCGGGAAATTGTTTGCTGATAACCAGATGCTGCACTGCCATTAGCAATTTGTTGAAGGCCTCCGGCCATGCGCAATAACAACAAAATTACTTAAGGGCTCAAATTGTGCTTTGGCGTCGCATTCTTTTACGAGAACGCAGCCTAGTTTATAAAGTTGAAAGCTCAATGACAAAACCGTAATGTTACTTTGTCGTACAGGTAGCGATATTTATCGTAAGCGAATGTGCGTATTGTAATAAATAACTGAAGCTATGTATATATCTTCAAGTAAGCGCGGTAACGTGACTTCCATTCCATACCTTCAAGTTTCCCACGCTTTTGACGCCAACGTTCAGGCCAGCAGCTGACCCCATGTTGATGGCACCACCTGTTACTAGGATCCACGGAGGAAGTATAGAATGAAGGATGCAGCATTGCGTAAAAAAGCTGAAGCCAAGAAAAGTCGGTCCACCATGGGATCATGTCGGGGAACGTTCAAGTGTCTTCCCCCGCTGGGCTAGCTGCACGCGCTTTCGAAATGACAATGGGCGTGACAGCAACCTGCAGCTGCCGCATCCGCACATCGCGGCGAAGACGATGAATAGTATATACGTTGAAATAAACGACAAAATTTGCGCAAGCATATGGGTAGCAGACGTACACAGAGTGGCTAGAAGGGCACACGAACAAGTGCGAGTCGATTAAAACCAATCGGGAATGAAGCACACTTTAGAGTCCGCCGAGCGCAGGGTCACGGGTCGGGCCGGCGTATTCGGAGAAAAACGGTGAAGCCGATGGTTTCACCGAGAGTCGGCTAGTGAAAGCTGGTTGTATGAAGTAATGCACTCTAGTTGATTATTGCGATAGCAATTATGCGGACGCTCGAGGCGCAAAAAACGCGTTTGGCTCAACCCCCGCTGTTGTCGGGCTGTCTCGCACGACAGCGCATGCGCGGCTCAAGCGCGGATGGTTAGAGGACCTTCAGAGACGGGGAGTGTATGTTTGGCTGCAAAAACGACGAAGTGAAATGGACACAGCGTCAAACCTCCGCTCAGTCGGCTCTCCTCAGAGCCAGAACCGCGTTTTGTCTTCAGCTGCTGGCATGGGTATTGCGCAAACAGCAGCATTCCTGCTACGCGGTTCTGCGCATGCCACGCCGGTATGCACACATTTTTCATGAGCCAGGATCTGAGTGGAATACCACAGTACACTTCAAACTGCAAACGCTGACTGTTTGGCTTAGGTCTCATCCCGTGCACCATTGAGGTTCGACGTCTGCAACGCCGGTGGCGGCGCTCCTCATCACGCTAGCGTTTGGAGACGCCCGTTAGCTGCAAGTGCGCTGTTTCGGCTACGCAGCATGAGTTGTCTATCGTGCTGTATTCCACCAAATGTCACCCTCACGGATACAAGGATTGTACGCGTGTCACTGCCCGTCCGTTTCGCGAGCGTATCCTCCATTGCTAGATCTGTTGCAAAATTGGGGGTGCCGAGCCCCCACGACAGTTCGTTCGCTGATGCCATGCCAAATGCTGGACAAAAGCGCGGTCAAGAGCGACGTCGGAGTGACAAGAAAATCAAGTTTTATGTAAAAATTCCCATTTTGAGGTTCACAAGAAGAAAGGCTCGTTGATTATCGGAGCACACTACATGGCGGAGTCTCTACATGTCTCAACACCCCCATACAGCACCCAATATCCGCTTTATAAACAGTCGATTTTTCGTAGGTTGTTAACACGATCAAATTTTATGTTCTTGTCTCGGCCAATCGAGCTGGTGGAACTGTTCGCCACCTCCCATTCATGGTGTCACAACATCCCGCCTGACTCCGCCTCTGATGTCCAACCTTCGAACACGCTTATGATGCAATGAAGACGCAAGAAGCAATTGCACGTGAAACAGGGGTCGACGCTGTTCCCACGAAAGTCCTCGACGTTCACTTTTTGCAGCAATTATTGTGCTCTCCGTAACAGTCAGCTTGTAGCGATTTGAAGAATCTTTCCTGGATGGTCGCTACCGCTTCCAAAAAATGCGGCGGTGGCTGTATACCATCGAAGGGAGCTTGCCTGTTTGCCCGTCAATAGGGAGCACCGGGTCCCGTTGTCGTCCAGGTGGTAGCTGATGAAGCCATCGCATCGCGGGAAGCACACAAAGAAGAATAGAGCCTCAGGGGCTGTATTCTGAACATTCCGCCATTTTCTTCAAGGCGTGACGTAGGCATGACTCTTGCAAAATGGCGTGATGGCACTGTTTTGCTTTTGTAACGTGACGCAGCCTTGACGTTTTGTCTTACGAAATTGAACTCAATGCGCTTAACTTATAACGCTCTTGATAAAGGGAAACAGTTTTCCTCCTTAGTAAAAATGAAGTAGTTAGCTCAAAGCGTACGATTGTTCCGTCGAAGGCATCTCTCGTTTCCGTCATCTGCTGCGTACAAGCTGTCGCCTGCTTCATTGGCTAGGATGCGTGTCCCTGTGAAACGGAGTGAGTCGTCGTATATTGGCGCCAACGTGGTTGTTTTCTACCTTGAGACAGCATGCGCGACCGACCAGTGGTGATGAGCGCACATTCTACGCCGCGTTATTGCCATCTCGGAAACGGAAGTGACTCAGCCTGACTCGGCCGGTTGAGAAGCGCCCGAATATCCCCGATAGCGTTGCGCGCGCCACATGTAGCCGCTTGCGCAACGCAAGCGCCGGCGCTGCAATCTCTCGTTCGCTTCGCTGTTTACCCGCACCGAGTGAGGAAACTTATGGTAAGTTCAGCTGAGCCACCCTGGCACCGTGGCAGTGCAGCGGAAATTACGCCGAACACCGCCCGAGTTTCACATTTGGCTCCTGCCAGACGAACATGCGAGCCACCAAATGGGAGTTTGCGACTGTAGCGCCCTCTGCGAGATACATGCCGAATGCGAAGTTGAGCAGACGACGCTCCATTACACAGGCCACTTATCCCTTGGTCTCGCCGCTATTTGCAGACGCGAACAAGGTCAAGCATTTTATTGATGACAGATGCTTGAAATATGAAGTGACAAATGACTCTTGCCATTCGAATGATTTTGGGGGTACTGGTACGAGCCTGCAAACTGCGCTGGCAGCCCCTTGCATGTACTCCGACTTAGCCTTAAGTGTTTTCGGAACTGAAAAGAAACAACGGAAACGAAAGTTAGAGAATCAAACGTAGAAACTAATGCTGCAGCTTCATGTACCTCATTATCGTATGACACCGCTACATCGGTGATGAAATGGTTCGCCTTCGACGGCTGCTCTCGTCAGAGCTCCTGATTGCAGCGCAGATCAATTGGGTGGTCTTCGTTGACCGATGAGCTACTGGATTCTAGCAGCGAAAATTGTTTTGTGCGAGACACGCAGAGACACGGCTATAGTGAACTAGAATATACTATTCTATAATAGTTCACTATAGACGCGGCTTACATCGTAACCGCCTGCTACAAAATGGCGCCTGAACTGAACGGCTCGCTTTTCGTCGTCTGCTGCCGCGCGCTGCCCGACGGAATCGCACCGCGCTCCACCGTCGATCTGCGCGGTGGCACGGTGGTGCGCACTCGTGTCGTGTTCGCCCCAGCCGAACGTGCGCCACCACACGCGTGGCGCCCAGACGAACGTGCGACACCGCGCGAGTGCACTGAAAACGGCACGAGTGCCGTCAGCCGAAGGTACCATTAGTGGCGCCGCCTTGCGTATGGTTCTTTTTATAAATTAAAAAGCCGCCGTTTTTATTACATATGATGATGTGAAAAGTCATTCATCTTGATTACAATATGAACGCACTAGTGAACATTTCAAAATGCCGCAGAAGGTTTGTGATGTTCAACGAATATTATTTGAAATAAACTCGTGTTTAATAAAAATCACGCCTCAAAACACAAATGCGAACACCAACCGATAGCGATGCAAGTATTACGAGCACGCGTTATGAACAAAAGATTTTCATGGCCCCGAATGACGGGGAAAATGGGGCTATACGTAAGCGTCGTGGCCGCCATTGCATATGGCCGCTCAATAGCTAGCACAATTCGCGCGGCTCGTCGGACCAGAAATTATGGCGGAATATCTCTGCAATGCCCTTAGCGCAACGTCAAATTGGCGTTTACAAAACGGCCGTTCCTGTGACGCTCCTCACGGGATATTCCTTCAGCCAGTCAGCAAGCTGGCATGGCGGCTATCGTGGACCATCACGACATATTCGCCCAATTGCAGATTAATTTCACGCGCTTCTGCACGTTATACCGTTCACTTAGTTTTTGAAGCGCTAATGTCTCAATATAGCTGCCAAGGACCAGAAAAAAGTATGTCCATAAAGTTTGAAGCTCCACGTCACGTTTCGTCATCTTGATGAAAACGTAAATTGCACTATGCAAAACTACCGCTTCCCAGCGCATAGTTTAAAACACGCAACCTCTCGAAGGCCAATCAGCGAGTCAACATGGCGGATAATAGCGGCCTTGCAGACACCAAGCGTGTCGAGAATAGAGCCCCTGGCTAGGGATCTAGCTATCATCTTTGGATTGGCTTGGCTTGACTGTAGACAACGAGTGGTTTTATTTTTATCTCCCAGATGACGCAGCAGGTTTACATACATTTAGGTACATAGGCACTCCCATGTACTAAAAGCCCTGTCGTGACAGGCGCCGCCACGTTCCGAAAAGCGCTTGCATGCTGCATACGTATTGCCATGCCACAAATCTGAACTCTCTAATGCTTCGCTGTTCAGCCAAATGTGCCATTTTTTTTCTGTTACCCTTTTGAATCATCCATCCCCTTGCAGTAGGGTCCAAAATCGAATGACACTTGGCCAATCTTCACTGCCTTTCTTCTCTCTCCTAGACGTAGTTGAATATGTGGAATAAAATATGGAAATAATACTTAATGAAGCCTGCCATACGTATGTGTCCTTCCGTTGGCGAGTTGCGTCATTTCATCTATTTTGATATAATAATTTGCTACAGTAACGTTGTGCACATTGTTATGGAATACAAACTAGGTCAGTCTCACACCTTGCTACAGTAGCGGGCCTGTAGTAGCAAAATGTTTACAGCAGACATTCCAAATGCTTTGCAATAGCCCGTTTAACTTTGTGTTCTTTGTCACGCAGTGCCACTATGAAGACGGTTTACAAGATCAGCAATGCCCTGGTGGCTGCATTTGTACTGTCAACCCACAAGGTAGAACCAGTGATGGAACAACTGCAACGGGTATCTGCGCCGTAGAGCCTTAACATTGCTTTTGCGTGCTTCTGGAAATATTCGAATAGACGTTTCAGTAACACGTATGCCTACACATCATGAAATTATTATAATTTTTTGATTAAGGTGCTGTCATGACTAGAGCCTAATAAAGCCAACGTGATGTAGAGTTTACTACAAAGTATTTTGTGCAAAAAGTTATTCTGGCGTTCTTTGTAGCCCTTTGGCAATGCAAGTAATAGAAGTAAGCACCATAAAACTAGATTTTTGTTTTCAGTTAGCCTGTACGCGTCATCGTAACTGCCACGCTGTCTATGCGCGCAATTCAATGATAGTTAATCAGAACGAAACCCCGACTGCTTTACTTGGCCGACCTAATGGCCAGAGCATTCTTGTAATATACAGGAACCATACTGGGTTGGGATACATGCATCACTGAAATTTTACCAGTGCTAAACAGTGCTTGAGAATAAAAGGGTATCGGACTGGGGCCAACGTTAGGGCAAGAAGATATAATACTTGCCTTCCAGAAGCGCCACCATCTAGGTAGAGAGGCCTATAGGTCTTACAAATCTGCTACACAAATAAAGTTTATTCCTCCTCCTCCTCCAGAAGCGCGCTCGGACTACCAAACTACACACGCACCGACCAAATTCTGCAGTTAGGTATTCATAATGCATTGGAGGAAATTGCAGAAGCACAAGAAAGGGCACAGATTCTCAGACTCTCCGGCACCACGGCGGGCAGACGACTCCTAACAGAGATGGGCGTCCCCCCGGCTAAGGTCGAAGACTCCTACCAGGGCCTTTCGAAAGAGCGGAAAGACCACATCATCATATGCCCCGCCCCGCGCAATATGTATCCCGAGTGCAACGTGGAAAGAAGGAAGGCCAGGGCCGTGGCGCTCCTACGCCGGGCGACAGAACTCGCTGGCGGCAGCTGCTTCGTTGACGCGGCCCAATATGACGACAGCAAAAATTTCGCAGTATACTGTCGATCAACCACAAGGGTTCGGCCGTTAACGCAGCTTCGGTACGAAGCACGTCGTCATGTGTGGCCGAGGAAGTGGCCATTGGCTTGGCCCTCCTGGGCGACAAACATGCCAACATCTTCAACGACTCCAGGGCAGCCATCCGCGCCTTCAGCGTTGGTGCCGTGTGTAAGGAAGCCTGTCGCATCCTCGACGCCAAAAGCATCGCCACCCACGCTCTCACGTGGTTCCCCGCTCACATGGGATCCATCATGGGAGGCCCCTGAAACCTCAACGAGCTGGCCCACTCCAAGGCGCGAGGTCTCGCTTTTCGCGACCATGGAGAACTCCCCGGCCGG
The DNA here is from genome assembly GCF_013339745.2 of Dermacentor silvarum. NCBI lineage: Eukaryota > Metazoa > Arthropoda > Arachnida > Ixodida > Ixodidae > Dermacentor > Dermacentor silvarum. The sequence continues at coordinate 137,567,735 of NC_051156.1, forward strand.
CCCGCAGTGGTGGAGAACAGAGATCAACAGACCACATATAACGAAATTACGCAACACTTTTATCTCGGCAGGAGAGACTTTCCTCTTCCTCACAAGAAGTTAAATAGAGCGCAGGCATTGACCCTCAGATTATTGCAAACAGGCTCGTATCCCAGCCCGGCTTTATTACACAAGCTTTATCCCGATACTTATGCCAGTAGTTCTTGCAGGCACTGCAATGACTTCGCTAGCCTAGAACAAATGCTCTGGCGTTGCCCCTCGTTGCGAGGTACGGAACAAATCAATGAGGACAAGTGGCTCTCCGCTATGAAGAGCCCCGATGCCGGGGCGCAACTATGGGCTGTCCAGAGGGCCCACGATGCGGCGGCCGGGCGTGGCCTGACTGTCCCAACGTGGCAACGGCCCGCTGCGCGATGAGTCGCGTACCTCAGGACTTTCATCATTAAAGTTTTCCGTCCGTCCGTCCGTCCGTCCGTCCGTCCGTCCGTCCGTCCTTCCGTCCTTCCGTCCTTCCGTCCGTCCTTCCGTCCTTCCGTCCGTCCGTCCGTCCGTCCGTCCGTCCGTCCGTCCATCCATCCATCCATCCATCCATCCATCCATCCATCCATCCATCCATCCAGACGTTGATGCTCGCCCTTCAATAGAGTACTTTCGCGAGTCTCTCATTTCATTTCTCGAAATGGAAAAAGTGTGCCCGATAGGGTGCCTTGTATGGAATGCTTGTCACACATGAGACAGTTCTAAAATTATGAATTTGTCACTACGTGGTTGACAGTTATACCACTGCAATAAATAGAAAAAAAAAGTTGGCGTGGCTCAGTGGTAGAGTATCAGACTCCCGCGTAGGGGTGCCAGGTTCGATCCCGGCGGGAACTTGGTCATTTTTTTTCCAATTTCCCGTGATAGCTGCTATGGACACCGGACACCACCTGTGGCGGCGAACACCATCGCCAACCGAAACGGCTATTGGAATGAGCATATAACAGCTTACGCTGTAAAAAAAAAAAGAAAAAAAAAGAAAAAAAAACATAAAAGGTGCTTGAACACTACCTCCTCAGTATACACATGACGCAGCTCTCGCGGTTGTCCTTCGCGACTAGAGAAGAGAGGGACACCCGGATGTGATGATTATGTGTGGGCGCAGGTTAGCCAGACGCACAAGAAGGCAACCAGAGACACAAAGAGACGTATTTATGACACGAACGGCACGTGGGACAATACATGAACATGAACTATACAGATAAGCTGGTTCAGTGTCACGCTCGAGCACTCACAGTTCTTCACAGGAGTCCGGCCTCGTGGGGACGGCTCGGCGGACTTGGCTCTGACGGCGGTCGGTATACGGGTGGCGGTTGCAGTTCAGGATGGCACCAGGACGTAGCCCGGTTCCGGAGCGTTAGCTCTGGGTCGTAGCCCGAGCTCGGCAGCACAGCGCTGGGTTACCAGCCAGGACGAGGCCCAGCAGAGCCGTGGGGTGAAAGCCGGGACGACGCCCGGTTCGAAGAACAGGACCAGGGCTCTGGGACGTAGCCCGAGCCTGGAGCACGGCAACGGTCGTGCGAGCCGGGGCGAGGCCCTGCTCAGCAAGACCCACGACGGTGGCAGAAGCCGGGGCGACGCCCGGTTTGGAGAACCGGACCAGGGCTCTGGGTCGTGGCCCGATCCTGGCAGCACGGCAGCGGTCGTGCGAGCGGGAACGAGGCCCAGCTCAACAGGACCCACGACGATGGCAGAAGCCGGGGCGGCGCCCGGTTCGCAGTGCAGGACGGGGATGCCGGGACGTGGGCCGGCGTTCGGTCCGCTCCATCTCGCTGCACTGCCCGTTCTGTCAGCCTGGCTGCCCCGTCGTTCCAGATGGTCTCGCCCGGCACGCGCACCGACCACGCGCACCAGCGACGCTCACTCCCGCGCTTTTCGGCCCCGCACGCCGAACACAAGCACGGAAAAGCCCGCGCATTTCATCTCTCGGCCCCGCACACCGAGCACAAACATTAACTGGCGTCCGCCTACCACACCGGAATAGAGTATCGGACTAACAGTGTTTGGCAGCCTATCAAGTTGGGCAAGTTAGCGTTACCGCCCGTGTAAGCCTTGAATGTCATATCTTTTTTGCAGAGTTGTTCATAGCCCTGACGGCCGCCATTTCGTTCAAGTACGAGGGCCCTTGCTACTAAAAGTTCTTGTTATTGGAATGACGACCGGTTACAAGCGGCAAGAGGCGATCCTCGAAATAGGCGAATGCTTTTCGGGCTAGCGATCATTTCAAAGAGGTAGTCATTGACTGAATGATGACCACGGGTTCTAAGTATGTTGACTCCAGTGAAGAACTTACACTGCTCCTCTGTGTTCCCATCTCGTTTGCCACTGGGTGCCGTATGCACGTCAGAGGAACACGTGGTGTCTATATGCGTGCGCATCCAAGACGCCCGTCATTTTGCCTTGAGCCCTGTGGGGCATACCTTGCGTTATATCAGCGTTTACTGGCTGAAAAGCATTGGTCAGTGGTGAAAAAAAAATTGAGGGGGAGGGGGTGGGGGCGGTTGCTGCTTTGGGGTTTTACCAGTGCCAGGTGCGCAGGGTAAATTCAGCCATTTTGTCTTGTGCCGATGTAAAGAAGGCGCCCCACACAGCGCGGACTTTGGCACATAATCCTCAACTATGCTATAGTAGCACTTCATGTGCGCCAAAGGCACACAAGGACAGGCAATTGCTCTTCCAAGTAGCTTGTGCAAGTGCGAAAACGCTGAGGATGCTACAAATGGGTGTTGCAACGTTGCTAACTTTCTCGCCACCAAGTTTCTTGCGCCGTAAGAAATGTTTTAGAGAACCAAACTTGCATTGCATTCGCCACAAATGACACTTAATCTGTGATTTTATGCGACTCATATCGCCTGAATAAGCGGCATACGGAAGGTATTGTAGAAGCAGCATGTGCATCGTGACACAACAAATACAAATCGTGCGCCTTGGCAGAAAAGTTCAGATTGGAATTTAAAATGGGAGTCTAATAGTGTGAACTCAGAATGTCGCGCCATTTCTTGATAAGCTTTATCTGTGAAGGCCTGGAAAAGTCAACTTTGGTGCGTAAAGGCTTCGAGATGATTTAGTCGTTCTGCCAAGTAAGAATAATGAAGTTTTGTTTGTAGCTAAACATTTCGACAGATTTACCTGTCTGGTTGGGAAAATTGATTAAGACTTAGAGATTGACTCCAACCAAATAAGGAAATTTACTAGCCCGACGTTTCGGAACCAATTCGGCTCCTTCTTCAGGGGGTATTCTTCGGAGGTGGCGGTGTGCCGCTTTCAAAAGGTCCGTCGTAACAAAGGAGAGGAGAAGGGGAGAGAGGCGTAAGGTG